>NW_020674318.1:0-380 GCF_002925995.2 Terrapene triunguis | reverse complement strand
GGGTGATTGGGGGCAGGGGGTTCTCTGGAGGTGGCGGGCAGGGGACAAGGAGCAGGGGGGTTGAATGGGTTGGGAGTTCTGGGGATCCTGTCAGGAGGCAGGGAGTGGTTGGATAGGCATGGGAGTCCCAGGGGTCTGTCTGGGGGTGGGGGGTGTGGCTAAGGGTCAGGGGACAGGTAGGGGGTAGGGTCCCAGGAGGGGGCAGTCAGGGGACAAAGAGCGGGGGGGTTGGGGTTCTGAGGGGGGCGGGAAGTAGGAGGGTGTGGATTGGAATGGGGGCGGGGCTTGGGCGGGACTCCCTGGGTGCACACCCTAATGAAATGTACTGCGCACGCCTATGTACTTTATCCATACAAGCTCTGACAAATGTTTGGAACCCA
>NW_020674317.1:616-1205 GCF_002925995.2 Terrapene triunguis | reverse complement strand
GCTGTGCAGTGCTGTGGAGCTCCGTAGGGCTGGACAGCCCATAAACCAGGGCAGGATTTGTCCCTAAGGCTACGTCGGTGCTGCAAGCCAGGGGGGTGATTCCCCTACTCATGGACCTGCCCATGCTCGCTTCCATCCAGCTGGAGCGAGGGGCGGGCGGCACAGGCAGGGCTGAGCTGTGCCGAATACAAACCGACCTGCAACTGTGTGTGTGTGTCTGGGTGTGAGATTGTGTGTGTGCATGTCTGTGTGAGTGTGTGTGTGTGTGAGTGTGTGTCTGTCTGTCTGTCTGTCTGTCTGTGTCCATGTGAGGGTGTGTGTCCATGTATATGTCTTTCTGTGTGCATGTGTGTGTTTGTGTGAATGTATCTGTGTGTGTCTCTGTGTGTGTCTGTCTGTCTCTGAGGTGAGTGTATATGTGTCTTTCTGTGTGTGTGTGTGTGTGAGAGAGAGAGAGAGATTGTGTGTGTCTGTGTGTCCGTTTGTGTGTGTGTTTGTGTGAATGTTTCTGTGTGTGAGTGTCTGTCTCTGTAGTGAGTGTATGTGTCTTTGTGTGTGTGTGTGTGTGTGTGTGTGTGTGTGTGTGTGT
>NW_020674317.1:0-516 GCF_002925995.2 Terrapene triunguis | reverse complement strand
GAGAGAGAGAGAGAGAGAGAGAGATTGTGTATGTGTGTCTGTGTGTGAGTGTCTGTCTGTCTGTGTGTGTGTGTCTGCCTGAGTGTATCTGTGTGTCTGTCTGTCTCTCTGGTGAGTGTATGTGTGTCTTTCTGTGTGTGTGTGTGTGTGTGTGTGTGTGTGTGTGTGTGTGTGTGTGTGTGTGAGAGAGAGAGAGAGAGAGAGAGAGATTGTGTATGTGTGTCTGTGTGTGAGTGTCTGTCTGTCTGTGTGTGTGTGTCTGCCTGAGTGTATCTGTGTGTCTGTCTGTCTCTCTGGTGAGTGTATGTGTGTCTTTCTGTGTGTGTGTGTGTGTGTGTGTGTGTGTGTGTGTGTGTGTGTGTGTGTGAGAGAGAGAGAGAGATTGTGTGTGAGAGTGTGTGTGTGTGTGTGTCCTTGTGAGTGTGTCTGTCTCTGTGTGTGAGTGTGTGTATGCGTGTGTGTCGGTGCATGAAATATGCTGAAATGTTCTCGTTAAGGTTTGAAGAAACCAAGTCC
>NW_020674316.1:528-1328 GCF_002925995.2 Terrapene triunguis | reverse complement strand
ATGTGCTAACCCCAATTACAGCCCGACTCTGCAATGTTCTATATGTTTAATCTGAAGTGTTCTATAGGGCTCCAGCCTGAGCCTGAGTGTCTACGCTGCAATTGTACAGTCCAAGTCAGCTGACCCGGGCCAGCCGCTGGTGTTTAATTGCTGTGTAGACATACCCATTGCCCCTATCACCTAGGAATCTAGGCATTGTCCAGGCAATAAAACAATGGGAAGTTGAAGGGGCCAAGCATCTTGCCAGAGAGTGCTTAGCATCTTAGGCCTTGTCTACACTAGAGAACTGAACCATTTCTATTCAGCTGGATTAAACGCAAATGGTTTAGCATGTCCACATTAGCCAGGCTGAATCGGTTTAAGGTCCCCTTGCAGATTTGTTTCTCATCCACACTAGGGTTACCATACGTCCGGGTTTCCCCGGACATGTCCGGCTTTTTCAGTGTTAAATGGCCGTCCGGGGGGGATTTCTAATTAAGTAGAAATGTCCGGGATTTCCCCCTTCCCCGGCGCGTCTGATTGGACGCCTGGCCTGATTGACAGCTGCTTGCAGCCACTAGGGCCTCTAGCAGCCAGAGTCCCTCCCCCTCCCCCGCTCCCTCCTCCCCCACGGAGCAGGGGGGCTGTGTTTAATTCCACGTGGAGCTCTCGGAGTTCTCCCTCTGCGGGGTGAGCGAGGGGGGGGGGGAGCAGGGCAGGCGGCGGGGTGTGTGTGTGTGTAGAGGCTGCGGGGGGGGGGAGGCAGAGGCTGCAGGCTGAGTGGGCAGCAGGGGGCACAGAGGCTGCAAGGGCAGGGGGGA
>NW_020674316.1:0-428 GCF_002925995.2 Terrapene triunguis | reverse complement strand
GGGGGGGGGGAGGCAGAGGCTGCAGGCTGAGTGGGCAGCAGGGGGCACAGAGGCTGCAAGGGCAGGGGGGGCACAGAGGCTGCAGGGCGAGTGGGCAGCAGAGGGCACAGAGGCTGCAGGGGCAAGGGGGCGCAGAGGCTGCAGGGCGAGTGGGCAGCAGGGGGCACAGAGGCTGCAGGGCGAGTGGGTAGCAGGGGGCACAGAGGCTGCAGGGCGAGTGGGCAGCAGGGGGCACAGAGGCTGCAAGGGCAGGGGGGGCACAGAGGCTGCAGGGCGAGTGGGCAGCAGAGGACACAGAGGCTGCAGGGCGAGTGGGCAGCAGAGGGCACAGAGGCTGCAAGGGCAGGGGGGGCACAGAGGCTGCAGGCTGAGTGGGCAGCAGGGGGCACAGAGGCTGCAGGCTGAGTGGGCAGCAGGGGGCACAGAGG
>NW_020674315.1:754-1293 GCF_002925995.2 Terrapene triunguis | reverse complement strand
GTTCAGTCTGATCCATCAGGTGCCGGCTGAATTCTAGGCACGGAAAACACTGGAACAGAACATATCCCTTCCAGCCCTCTGCCATGAGCCGCTCAGGGCAGAGGGCAGGGGGCTGGGAGCACCCCCACGAGCCGAGCACCCCAGCTCTCTGCCCTGAACCCCCCCATACACACCTAGGCTTCTGCCCTGCACCTCCACACACACCCCAGCTCTCTGCCCTCCCCCCCAACACCCAGCCCTCTCCCCTGACCCACCCCACCCCCAGCCTTCTGCCTGCACCCCCCTCACACCCACAGCCCTCTGCCCTGACCTCTGAAGCCCCCCACACCCCCAGCCCTCTGCCCTGCACCCCCCACACCCCTCCAGCCCTCTGGACTGACATCTGAACCCCCCCACACCCCAGCCCTCTGCCCTGCACCCCCCTACACCCCTCCAGCCCTTTGCCCTGGCCTCCGAAGCCCCTGCCCTGCCCTCTGAAGCCCCCACATCCCCAGCCTTCTGCCCTGCACCCCCCCCCCCCCCCCCCCCCCCCCCCCCCC
>NW_020674315.1:0-654 GCF_002925995.2 Terrapene triunguis | reverse complement strand
CCCCAGCCCTCTGCCCTGCACCCCCCTACACCCCTCCAGCCCTCTGCCCTGACCTCTGAAGCCCCCACACCCCCAGCCTTCTGCCGTGCACCTCCAACCCCCCCCAGCCCTCTGCCCTGACCTCTGAAGCCCCCCACACCCACCCTTCTGGAGGTGTGGGGGGCTTCATAAGTCAGGCCCCACTCAGCCCGCTGCCGGCCTAGGTGAACAGAACGCCAGGCTGGCAGCGAGCGGAGCAGGCTGGTGGCGTAAGATCAGCATTTTAATGTAATTTTAAATGAAGCTTCTTAAATATTTTGAAAACCTTGTTTACTATACATACAACAATAGTTTAGTTATATAATATATAGACTTATAGAAAGAGACCTTCTAAAAAACGTTAAAATGTATTACCGGCACGCGAAACCTTAAATTAAAGTAAATAAATGAAGACTCGGCACACCGCTTCTGAAAGGTTGCCTACCCCTGGTCTAGTTCTTTTAAAATACTTACTGAATAATTAGGTTTTAATAAAGCCATCTGCAAACCCATTCTTCCAGGAACAAAAGAGTCAGGCTGCTCCCTACACAATGGGGGACAGTCCACTGGAAAGCAGTGACCCTGAAAGGGATTTAGGGGCCATAGCGGAGAAGCTGCTCAACATGATCTGTCAAT
>NW_020674314.1:628-1055 GCF_002925995.2 Terrapene triunguis | reverse complement strand
AGCTCACCCCAATGTCTCTCCTGGTGCCCCTAGAGGGGACAGGCCCCATGCCCCATTCCCTGGAGGGGCCAGGCCCCACTGCCGCCCACTCACCACAGAGCCGGGGTCCCGCAGGTCCTGAGCCGACAGCCCCAGGCTCTCGGTGTCCGACTTGTAGAGGCCGAGCTCCGGCTCCCGCCGCCACTTGGTGCGCTTGGGGCTGGCCGCGCCAGCGTCCGCGCAGGGGCACAGTACCTGGGGGGCAGGGGGGTTGGGCTCTGCCTTCCGTGCCTCCCCTCCCCATAGGGCCCACAGCCCCCTCGCCCATTGCCCCTCCCCGGGACCTACGACCCTCCCCACAGCCACCGCATGGGGCTCACAGCCCCAACACTGCCCTCTGCCCCATGGGACTTACAGCCCCCCTCACAGCCCCAGACTGCCCCCTGGG
>NW_020674314.1:0-528 GCF_002925995.2 Terrapene triunguis | reverse complement strand
CCCCCCCCCCCAGGACCTACGACCCTCCCCACAGCCACCACATGGGGCCCACAGCCCCAACACTGCCCGCTGCCCCCTGGGACCCACAGCCCCCCTGCCCGCTGCCCCCTGGGACCCACAGCCCCCGAGGACCTACGACCCTCCCCACAGCCACAACATGGGGCCCACAGCCCCAACACTGCCCGCTGCCCCCTGGGACCTACAGCCCCCCCGCCCGCTGCCCCATGGGACCTACAGCCCCACCCAGAGCTCCAGACTGCCCCTTGGGACCTACAGCCCCCCTCACAGCCCCAGACTGCCCCATGGGACCCAGAGCCCCCACACCCAATGCCCCACTGCCCCGGGAGCCGCAGACCCCCCACGCACCTCCAGCAGGGTGTAGCAGGAGTTCTTCTTGAGGAAGGTCTTGGAGGCCTTCTCGCGCCAGGAGTGCGCCGTGCCCACCTGCACCTCCAGCTGGCGCAGCTCCTCCAGCCGCACAGGCAGGTCCCGGCCCACGGCCACCAGCCCCTCCAGGTCATCCAGGCA
>NW_020674313.1:1400-3813 GCF_002925995.2 Terrapene triunguis | reverse complement strand
GCTGAGCAAGTGCCTGGAAGCCGCCAACGCCCTGCTGGGCTGCAGCGTTAGCCCTGCTGTCTTCGGGCTCTGAGCCTCCCCGGGATCCCCGTACCTGCTCCCCAAACTACCCTGGGCATTCAACCGGGAGCCCCGAGGGCCAACAGTGGGCACTGGGTGCAGACCCACATGGCCGGCCCGTGCCCAACCCGGAGCAACCCCCCAGCTGGGATCCCTCCACTGCCACCAATTCGGATGCATCTGCCTCCCGCTGGCTGAAGAGGAGCCATGGCTGCCCCCCGGCTCCACCCCATGCTGACCCACTGTTCAGTAACCCCCATGCTGCTCACAGCCGCTGCCTCCTCTCAGCATTGTGGGGGAGTCCTCGGGATCGCCTGCGTCAATGTTGCAAATTTCTTCGCTTTTTCAAAATGACTGAGGGGTCCCTCTATAAACAGACCCTTTGCCCCACCCCAGAGGTGGCTGCACGGACCTCACCCTGCATGAGCCATCCAGTGTAAACCTAGTCACATCTACGCGGAATTCAGCTATTGGACAGACAGACAGACCAACAGGATCTTTGCTTGTCCAGACATGACCTCATTTTGTCATAATGGCAGATTTCTCTTTGCTAGACAATCCTGAACGCAAACAGGAGCGCAGTGATTCGCATAATTCTTCATTTCCTCTCTGTCTAGGTCTGGACTAGAGCTGGTCAGACATTTTCTAGCTGAACAGTGTTGTGTTGGCAAATGCGATTCCATGGTGAAGGCTGAAAGGTGGAAGCAGGCAGCAGATGGAGGAAGCTTGTCCCATGCTGCGTGTTGTGAATCTGTCCCCATTCACCAGCTGCTGAATTTTCTACCACAGAAGAAATGCTTAAAAACCTGACCATCCATCTTGACGGTTAATGCTCATGCTGTGTCTATCCTGGGCAGCACCGGGCCCTCCTCAGGACATCCTGGGACTCAAGCAAACGATGAAAGACATCAGCTGGTTAATTCCCTGGAAAGAAAGTGCTATTTTTATCAAGAAACTGCAGGAACATAACGAAGAAGCAAACAGTTTTCCCACTTCATGTTAACCAGCACTGACCCCCTTTGAACAGCTTTCACCCTATGACTTTGTGCTGGGTCACGTCCCTATTTCAGCCTTTCTGTGTCTGAGAAGGCAACTCAACAAATTCAATTTACAGCACCTGGAGTCCATTCACAGCTACCTGCCCCGCATTGCGCAGAGACTCTGGGGAAGGATTAAGATACCAGGTAATTGATTAATTGCCTTAAGCCCGACGGAATGCCGCCCTGGGACTGAGATTTCCCCAAAGGCCAGATGGAATTCGGAGATCCTAATTCTCACTTCCCGCTATGAATAGTGGAACTTGGATACCAGCGGTGATATCTTGGTCCCATTGAAATCAAAGGGTGTTTTGTCTTCGACTTCAATGGGCACAGAATTTCAGCCCATATTACTAGGCTTTTGCAAATTTAACCCTGTGGCTGGGATTTTGGAAGACGTGGTTGAGGCACCCGGTTCCAGGGGATTTGGCCTCTTTGAAAATTCCAACCTACTATCCTGTTCCAAACCCACTGAAGTCAGAGAAAAGGCTCTTTCAGAGAGAGCTGGGGAACCAGCTTCCATTGAAAACTCCAGCCGGAGTGAGTCTTTCCAATGGTTTTCAGATAAACTCCGTTGGTAGAAGCTGATTGCCTAGCTCCCTTCGGCGCCTTTGGATATCCCAGCTTCCAGCTGACTCCAGTGGACTTTGAAGCAGGCCCAGTATGGATACCTGAGCCTTTAGCTAGATAGAAAATCCACACACAGAATAACAAAATCATATGATCGTCTGTACTCACAGGTATGTGGCCATAAACAGCCTCACGTACTATAGCCCACCCAGTAATGTATGAACCCTCCAGCCTGTAAATGCCCTGTCCGTGCCCATCTGTTCCCATCTAGTCCTGGGTCCTAGGTTCTCTCCTTGGCTCTGGCTGGGCTTTGCATGCTAGCGACTAGAGCAGGGGACTGGCCCATAGCGTTCCCGGGTTCTGTTTTGGTTCCTGGAGGCAAATGTGGCCTAGTGGGTCGAGCAGGGGGGACGGGGACTCGGGACTGTGGTAAAAGTGTCACAGAGAAACCATAATAAAGACAATTAACAGATGTAAACACACTGAGCATAGCAGGTGTCACCCATCAGTCTTACAGGGCCCCAGCAGGTCAGAGTCTTTCCAATCTTCCGCCAGCCCAGAAGGTCCTGTCCATTCGATGGGTCCGAGTCAGTTCAAACTCATCCTTTCAGAGCAAAAGTCCTTTCTTTGTTTCCTTGTTTCTGGAAAAGCCAGCCTGACCCAGTCTGCAAACACCCTCTCCCCGCCTCCCCGAGGGGTGGAACTTCTCTGGAGTGGATCAGTCTCCGGGGGGGGGGGGGGGGGGG
>NW_020674313.1:0-1300 GCF_002925995.2 Terrapene triunguis | reverse complement strand
GGGGGGGGGGGGATGTCTACACTGCATTGTAAACCCGGGCTTGTGGACTCGGTGTTTCCAAGTCCGTGCTTGAGTGTCCACACTGCATTGGAAGCCTGGGTTTACAATGCTGGACCTGGGTCTCACAGCCTCGCTAACATGTTCATACTGCACTGTGCAGACCTTCTGACTCGGGTCTGCGGCTTGACCCGCGTCCACACTGCACAATGACAGGGCTTGGACCAGAGTCTCAGCAAGACTCGGGCTCTGACCCATCCCCCTAGCAGCATCCTAGGACCCAGGCCCTGAGTGTTTGCTCCACTGAGTCAGACTGACCTGTGTGCATGCAGAAAGGGGCCTTGGGCTCAGACGTGAGTCAGAGCCCGGGCATAGGGTGCAGTGTAGACATAGATGGTGAGTTGCTTTGCTTTACTCCCCCCCGCCCCATTTTTGGTTCCTGGAGGAGCTGGTGTAACCCTCCCCCCTGGAGTTATGTACAATTCCTGGCCCACAGCGATACATAAACTTAATACAGTGTGGTCCCCAAAATATTGATGGGGTGCTATATCTAAGACTGGCCTGCAGAGAGCATCTCAGTGATGCACTGGATTGGGGAACATGGGTGCTGGGTTCAATTCTCAGCTCTATCACCGAATCATAGCGTGACCTTGGGTAAGTCACTTCATTGCTTTGTGCCTCAGTTTCCCCTTTGGAAAATAGGGATGATGATGATGATAATATTCCCACTTCCAGAGGTGCTATGAGAATAACTCGAAAAGTACTTGGGAGTCAGATACAACAGTGCTGGGTGCGGTATAATACCTAGATACATGAAGAGTAACATCTTGGTCAGTTACTGAACCAGAAATAGTTATGAACAAGAAACTTCACTTATCAAATGTATATTTCACAACTCCTCTTGGAATAAATAATTTAATCTTTGAATCAGCTAGAGTAAACCTAGACCATCCCTGACAGGTGTTTGTCCAACCTGGTTTTAAAAACCTCCAGTGATGGGGATTCCACAACCTCCCTTGGAAGCCTGTTCCAGAGCTCAATTACCCTGAGAGTTAGAAAGTTTTTTCTAATATCTAACCTGAATCTCCCTTGCTGCAGATTAAGCCCATTGCTTCTTCTCTTACCTTCAGTGGAAATGGAGAACAATGGATCCCTGTCCTCTTTAGAACAGCCCTTAACTTATTGGAAGACTGTTATCAGGTCCCCCTCAGTCTTCTTTTCTCAAGACTAAACATGCCCAATTTTTTAACCTTTCTTCACAGATCAGGTTTTCTAACTCTTTGATCATTTTTGTTACTCTCCT
>NW_020674312.1:530-4424 GCF_002925995.2 Terrapene triunguis | reverse complement strand
TTGCAACAATGATCTATATGGTCCCAGTTTATGTCAATAACGTCACACCCCCAACGCAAAATTGATGCAGGAAGGGATGACACAAACATCACTGACTGCATCCCAAGAGCTCCCCATCCTTGGGTCTGTCTCACTACAGCTAGTATTGGGTTAGAAGCCATACCAGTGTATAACAGAAATGGTTTATCAAAGTCATGTTCAACAACATGATTGAATCTCTTTACAAACTCAAGGTAAAACTTAGTTAGAACAATAGTGGATTGGATCTGCTCTTGCAGCATGGTTCCTGTATGTCTCATGTGATCTTGCCAAGAGCTGACGCAAACAGCTACTTTATTTATCCAAGCTCGGGCAAATGTTTGGAACCCAATCAACGTTAAATAAATGCAGATATTAATGTTTTTCATAGTACAGGAATCTTGGCATTTAGCCATGAAAGCAATATGGTAGTGTGCCTCAGTCTTCCTTTTTACACAGCACATTAGGTCTGGAATGTCTTTTTCCCTGTGAAAAGTTTCACTATTGTTTACAGGCATTAACTGTGAAACATCAGTGTAACAAGGCCTTTTAACATAACCTGTGTTCTCATGTATTCCTTTTAACATGTTCAAGGGATTCTCCAAAAGATTAGGCACATTGTACATTTTTACAGCTTGTGGCAATAGCACCACATTTATTACAAAATTTACCATTAGCAATAACAAGTTCACTGCAAGTGTCCATCTACAATCATGTTTGTCATGCCACACCTTTGGCTCAATACCATTGGAGTTTGGGCATTTTAGGGTTAACCTGTGGCTTCCCTTTGCAAAATTCAGTTTTTTCTTTCCTCCTTGTCCTGCAGGATTAAACCTTGATTTCTCTTGATTAACAGAATTCGCTGGCTGATGGGGTGGGCTCTCTGTGCTAACAGCTATTAGCAAGTCCTTCCTCTCCCCTCCAGGCCAGTAATTTGCACTACCCCAGACCAGAGCCAGTTCACCAGTTTTTATATTCGTAACTGCTATCATTTCCAAGGCTGGACTCTGTCTTACAGAGATACCACACAAATCTAAAGAGTCTGAGGGTGAGAGTTTGCTTGCTCTCCCCTGCATCCTCAAGCATTTAGCCATAAAACTGCTCTGCTCTGACACATTAGTAACCAAATCTGTCCTCAGACCCTGAAGCACAAACTGCTCATTTAAAGAATCAGAATGGAGACATTCATGTTCCAACACCATTGTCTCCCCAACCAGTTGGCCCCACACAGCCACTTGGTCATAGGGCTGCTCAACTTTCTTAACAGCTCTTACTCCATCTGAGACCTTCTCAAAGCTACCCACACTGGATCTTTTAAAAGGAGAGTTAGTGGATCCATTCACAACAGACAACTTCTGGCTGTTAGGAACTGAAACTTCCTTGATTAAATCACTCTCACACCCTTCAGTTGCAGGGAACTGCTTGCACAGATTTCCATGAGGATTCCTTTCCCCAGGAGCTTTTCTAAGCAGCCATTCACCCCTCACAGAAATTTTGGCCTTACCCCCTTTACCTAGGGCTTGCTCTAAAGGAACACTTTCCTGAGCAACAACAGACTCTGTCTGGGCCTGTCTTACATTCAGGATCACCTTTGGCCCATCAGGCAGATTTCTACACAATCCCCTTTCAGGCAAACCCATAGACTCATTAGATGAAAGGTCAGAAGCATTCTCCTTTCCTTTGCCACACACAAGCTTAGGAATTTTGTCCTTTTTGCTACAAGTTGTTAAACTGTCCGTAGGTACCACAACCAAATTACCTTTCTGCTCTCCTTGTGCCCTGGCTAGGGTATCACCCCGATTAGACAGAGTTGTTACACCCTTCTCCAACCACACATGAGCAACAGGCAAAATACAAGCACCCGAATTGTCTGGTCTCTGGGATTTTGCTAAGACACTAACTGGATGCAACCTAGTTACAGTGCCATTCTCCCCAGCAGACACAAATTTAGGACCATTCCCTTCCTGGGCTTTAGTTGAATCCAGAACCAAATCTGAGACAACTGAATTACTCTCAACCATCACAGGCTGAAAGGCACCTTCTGTCTGCTCCACAGACAAAAAAGAGTTGGAGACACATTTACCTTTACTTGACACACCGTTTGGGATTTCATTTCCCTTGTCCCAGCACACCGGGCTGTTCACAGACAACTGCTTGGAGACTGGGGTAGCTTCCTCCATAGGCAAGTCAATACCCCTGACAGATACAGGCACATTTCCTTCACTGTCACTATTCTTCACACAGGAAACAGGTAAGGTATAGGGACACTCATCTTCCACTCTCCTTGCCTTCCCAAACTGCTGACTAGATAAAGCCATCAGCTCACACGACTGCCTAGGCTCATTCAAAATCTCCTTGTTCTTCTCTCCCTTCGCTTGATCTAATTCCAGATTTACTTCTGAGACATTAGATAGACATTCAGAAACTTCATTCACAGCCAAACAGCTACTTTCCAAAGACAAACTTTTGGAGAAACCCTCCATAGGCACAACCTTAGGATCAATCCTCTCCTGTGCCTGGTTTGTGTTAACTTGACTGACCATAGCTTTAATATCATTTCCAATCATTATATCCTTAGGGATTGTGTCTTTTACTCCCACAACCATGGTGCCCTCAAATCCCTTCCATTTCAGGTGGATTTTAGCCAAAGGCACCCTGACAAAATACTCAGAAAAGGCTACAACAGTCACATCTTCACCTGGCAAATAATCTTCCTTCCTGACAAGACTTGTTTTAACCAAAGTGATATCTGCTGCGGTGTCCCTCCATGCCATACACCTGACTCCATTCACTTCTGCACTGCTAATAAACTCTGCATTATTTCCCCCATATTTAGCTTTAATGTGAGTTTTAAGGTCAAATTCTTCAGAAACCACAGAAACAGCATTTGCACACAGGGCACCAATGCTGGGCTCTGTGTAGCTTGCCTGTGAGTTTACAACAACAGGGTTAGCATTGGCCGTGGCATTTGGGGTTCCTGGTTTTGGGCTGCCCTTCAGTGTTGGGCAGTCTGGTCTCATGTGGCCCAGCATACCACAGTGATAGCATGTAACCTGTTCCGACCTGGGATGTGAGTTCCTACCCTCCGGGCCCCCTTGAACTCCTTTAGAAGAGTCAGATTTACTTTTAAATCCTTCCCTCCTCTTGAACTGGGGAGAATGGTGATTAGTTTTCCCCGGGGTTTTACACCCTTCTCGAGCTCTGTTTTGGGTGTGGGCATCCGCAATCTCTGCTGCCCGTAGGACTGACTCAGGGTCCCTATCACACACAGCTGCTCTCACATTGTCAGGCACAATGTCTAAGAACTGTTCCAAAGTTATTAAATCCAGCAGTTTTTCAAAACTCCCATGCGCCTTGGCTCCCATAACCCACTTTTTAACAAAACCCATCAGCTTATGAGCACATTCTACAAAAGTACAATCATTAGACATCCTAAACTTTCTAAACTTAACTCTGTAAGATTCAGGAGTAACCTTGAACCGCCTTAACACAGAATCCTTAAACCGCTCATAATCCAAGGCTTCTTGTTCCCCCAAGTCATTAAATACCTCCCTGGCTTTTCCAGTCAGTCTGGTCAGCAGGACAGGCATTCGCTGACCCTCGGGGATCTGGTACAGATTGCAGAGGCGTTCAAAGGTAGACAAAAACTCCTCTATATCCTCAGTATCATTGTAAATGGGACACATCCTTTCCCAGTTTTTCTCATGGCGGGGGGGAAGTGGAGTACCAGGTGGGGATGACTTTCTCCGCTCTTCCATTACTTGGAGCTGAAGTCTGGCCGTCTCCTGTTCAGCAGCGAGCAGCTCTAGACGCCCCTTACGAGCTCTCTCTTCTCTCTCATCAGCCTCCTTCTTTCTTTGATCGGCTTCTTTCTCT
>NW_020674312.1:0-430 GCF_002925995.2 Terrapene triunguis | reverse complement strand
TTTTTTGCTTCTCCAGCAATCGAAGATCTGCTAGCTTCTGTTCATGCTCAAATTGCAGTTTACTTGTCACCTTTTGCATCCTAATTTTTTCTGCATCTTCTGTAGCCTCAGGTAAGTGCTGTGCTCTTGCCCCCTGATCACTGGCCATTAACAGATTTCTCAGTTCTTCCTTTGTAGCTTTCTTTCTAAAGCTTATCCTCTTTTCTGAACACAAATTTTCCAGGGCTTTTTTGCCCAGCCCCTCATATGCTCTTTGCTCAGCCATTGCAGCAGCTCTTTAACCAACAAAACTCTCAATCCCAAAATTCAAATTTGGATAGCGTGGGGTTCTGACCCAAAGCTTAATTGACCTGGTTCTGTGGATCCAAGCACGACTACGCCACTGTGACGATGCGGTTCTGGCGGAACCCAACTGAGAGTGCCAACTCAG
>NW_020674311.1:710-1140 GCF_002925995.2 Terrapene triunguis | reverse complement strand
CAGCAGCGGCTGGGGAGCGGGGCTGAGGTCACCCGGCGTCCCGGGTGGCGGCGGCGGCTGGAGCACGCCGCAGGGCTCCCCAGACTGCTCGGGAAGCGGCAGCCGGGGAGTGGGGCAGGGGTCCCATGGTGGCCCGAGCAGCGGCAGCTCGGGCCACGGCGGCCAAGGAGCGGGGCATGGGTCTCCCAGCGGCCCCGGCAGCAGCGGCCAGAGCGTGCCACGTGGCTCTCCGGGCTGCCCAGGGGGCAGCGGCCAGGGCGCGGGGCAGGGGTCCCCCGGCGTCCCAGGCGGCGGCGGCCGGAGAACGCCGCAGGGTTCCCCGGTCTGCTTGAGCAGTGGCAGCCAGGGAGCAGGGCAGGGGTCCCCGGGCTGCTCGGGTAGCAGCAGCCGGGGAGCGGAGCTGAGGTCACTCGGCGTCCCGGGCGGCGGC
>NW_020674311.1:0-610 GCF_002925995.2 Terrapene triunguis | reverse complement strand
GTGGCAGCCAGGGAGCAGGGCAGGGGTCCCCGGGCTGCTCGGGTAGCGGCAGCCGGGGAGCGGAGCTGAGGTCACTCGGCGTCCGGGCGGCGGCGGCGGCTGGAGCACGCCGCAGGGGTCCCCAGTCTGCACATGGGGCAGTGGTTGGGACGCGGGGCAGGGGTCACTCGGCATCCCGGGCAGTGGCGGCGGCTGGAGCACGCCGCGGGGTCCCCAGTCTGCACATGGGGCAGCGGCTGGGACGCGGGGCAGGGGTCCCCCGGCGGCATGGGGGGTGGGGGACTGCGGGAGAGTCCCCACGTGCGGGTAGGTCCTGGGGCTCCGTGGGGCACTTACTCGGCATCCGGAGCAGCAGCTGGGCGACGGAGGGTTTCCCAGGTTGCTGGGACCCAAGGAAGCGGTCCCCTGGTGGGAGGAACAGCAGCTGGGCAGTGGGGTTCTCCGGCAGCAGGGGCGCGGGGGGGCCATCTCTCAGCAGCCGCAGCTGTAGGCGAGCGGTCCGCGACAGGCGGGTGGTCCGGCGGGCTCCCTGCAGCTGGCCATCGGCGCGGGGCTTCCCTGGTGGCAGGAGTACGGCAGGGCAGACTCCTGGTGGCTGCAGCTGCGGGCG
>NW_020674310.1:1029-4806 GCF_002925995.2 Terrapene triunguis | reverse complement strand
GGGAGGAAACTGAGGCACAGCGATGGCACGTGAGAAGGAGTAAGCTGTAGACAGAGGAACAGAACCCACAACTCCTGACTCCCCCCTCATTCTCCACTAAGTTGAGAATAGAACCCAGGCGTCCTGGGTCCCAGCCCCCTTCACTCTAACCCAGGCCTGCACAACTCGTAAAGCGGCGAGGGCCATATTACTCCAAAGAAAATAGCCGAGGGCCGAAACCCCCCGGCCGTACTGAAACACGCCCCCCCCCAGCGCCACCCAGCCCCGCCGAACCTCAGCGCCCCCCCAGCGCCGCCCAGCCCCCGTGTAAGCAAGCAGGACGCACCCCAGCGGCGCCTCCTGCTGGTCTTCTCGGGAATTAGCTCATCCAGCCGTTGGAGCGACCTCTGCAGGCCGGTGTCCCACTGCCGCTGGCTCTGTGTCCTTCCTGGACCCTGGTGCCCTTTGATCTGGGGTGCTGCCCCCTGGCAATACCCCCACACTCTGGCTCTTGGTCTCCTCTCGCTGGGGAACCCCCAATCCTCTAATCCCCACCTCACCTCAGTATAAGGCTACTGCCAGTCACTAACTAGCCCCCGCGCCCTGGGGTATATCAGCCACTCATCACAGGCAAGGTTGGGTTTGGACCTGCTGCCTCCCTCTATAGCTGGGCTGCCCCTCTGCAGCCCTGGTACTGGTCTTAGGCCCTTAGCTAGGTCCGCAGCTTGGGGGTTTTCCAGGCTGGAGTTTCCCAGCTCCTCTAGCCTTCCCCAGCCCTGCTCCACTCCCAGTACCCTGCTCAACTCCCTAGCAGCCAGACCCTTCTCTCTCTACAAGCAGAGAGAGACTTCCTCTGGGCCTCTGGCTCACAGCCTTTTTATACAGGCCAGCTGGGGCTTGATTGTGGCATGGCCCAGCTGAAGCAGCTTCCCCAATCAGCTCAGCTTTTCCCCTGCCACAGCCCTCCCCCAAGGCTGTTTTAAGCCCTTCAGGGCAGGAGCGGGGTAACCATCCTGCTACACCCCCCGAAACACATCCCCCACCCCAGCGCTGCCCGCACCGCGGAAACAAACCCTCCTTCCCCAGCGCCGCCCCGCCGAAACAGCAGTGGGCCGAAAAGGAAGGGTTTTTTTGGGGGGGGGAGGGTGTGATACTTTATTAAGAATTTTTCAATTAAAGCAAACAATTTTTTAAATTATTTTAATTTTTTTTATGAATCATGGAAAAATGAAAAACACCTGTTCCGTTGAAAGAAAACATTTGTACTTTTCATAATTATCTTGCAAATTTAATGAGAGATATTACATCTCTTTTCGGCAACAAGCTTGTCATATTCGGGGGTCATATTTGAAGTGGATATTTTCATAATGTCTTCCAAATGGTCGTCAGTCAGAGAAGAACGTTGCTTGTTTTTATTCATGTTCATGATGGAAAATGTTTGTTCACATATGTAAGTGCTTCCAAAAATGCTGAACATTTTCAGTGCAACTTCAATAAGATTCTTGTATTTTTCATCGTCCAGACTTTTGTAGAAGTCCTACAGGCTGCTTTCTCTGTGCTTATTTCGGTAAACTGCCGAACATTGAAGTTCAATAACCTCCAACTGCAAATCTTGTGTCACTTCCTCTGGATCCACAGAAAAGGGATCTTCAATCAGCTTCAACTGGATGTCATCATCTTTAGACAAAGTAAATCTTCTGTCAAATTCTTCAATCAAAAGATTGATGTGCTTTGCGTATTTTTCTCCTAACTCGGCGTGTTTGTTCTGAGGGATATTCTGTGCACAAGTGGGAAAGTGACACATTTCACCTTTTGACAGCTGACTTCTGAAAAGTTTCAATTTCATTTTGAAAGCTTTCACTGCTGCACACATTTGAAATATAAGTTGATTTTTTCCCTGAAGTTGAATGTTGAGATCATTCAGGTGTGCTGTAATGTCACAAAAGAAAAAGAGATCTTGATTCCAGGACTCATTTTCAAGCTCCGGGAATTTTATTGGCCCATTTTCTAGGAATTTTGCTATCTCCTCTTTCAAAGCAACGAAACGCTGGAGCACTCTTCCTCGACTCAACCACCTCACTTCCGTATGGTAGATTAAGTCGCTGCACTCGGCGTCTTCCCCTTCAAGAAAGGCTCGAAATGTCCTATGTTTTAGTCCTCTAGAACGGATGAGGTTTACAATGGAAACTACCACTGACATTACATGCTCAAATTTTAAGACTTTGCTACACAAAACCTGCTGATGTATAATGCAGTGATGTTTGGTTATTTGTCTCCCAATAAATTCTTCAAGAAGAGTAACTGCTCCAACATTTTTTCCACACATAGCTGGAGCACCATCAGTACAAATGGCCACCAAGTTTGTGAAATCTACCCCCAACTTATCATTCATGCACTTTATCACTTCACTGGAGATATCATTTCCAGTTGTGCGACCCATCATGGAGCACATGCCAACAAGTTCTTCAGTAATTTCAAAGTTTTTATCAATACCTCTAATAAAAATAAGAAGTTAGGCGGTGTCTTTTAAATCGGTGCTTTCATCCATAGCTAGGGAGTAAAAGCAGAATTCACTGACTCTCTGCTTTAACTGATCACTTAGATTAGTAGAAATGTCAGCTATTCTTCTCTGTACAGTCATGCGTGATAGACTGACATTCTCAAATATTCCCCTCTTTTCTGGACATAACTCAGATACAGCAATCAACATACACTTTTTTAAAAACTCGCCTTCTGGGAAGCATTTCCCAGCAGCAGCAATTTCCTTAGAAATTTGAAAGCTTACTTTAGTAACTGTATCATTCTCAGTGCTCACTTTCTTGAAAATTTGCTGTTCTCCACTAAGGTTTTTCACTAAACTGGCTGCTTTAATTATTTTTTCATTTGGGTTCAATTTGGCGAGATTGGGATGTTTAGTTTCAAAGTGCCGCCGAAGGTTGTATTCTTTCGGAACGGCTAACGTTTCGCGACACACAAGGCACAGTATTTTGTCTTTGGAAACAGTACATAAGTATTTATTTGTCCATTCAGTGTTGAAAACTCTGTGCTCTGATTCTATTTTTCTCTTTTTCTTTTCACTCATGGTAGCCATTATGAAGCTCAAGATTTTGTTGAATAAATTCACACACAAGGAAAACACTCAGTCACACACAAAGAGAAGAGATCTCTCACGGCGCGTGGCACACTAGCAAGGCACTGACAGTGTGTGGAAGCCTGTAGAGGGGGAAAGAAACGGCGCGCATAGGGTAACCAGATCACAGCAGTAGAATAGGACCCGCCCCCTCCCTGCTCAGCCCCACCATTACACCCCTCTTTAATCCCCAGGGGTCACTATATTACTGCACACAGCAGTACCAAAAATTAAAATACTGAAAATGGATGCCTCCTTCCAGCCACCGACTCGCCGCTCGCCTCCTCACCTCCCCCCAAGTATAAAGCCTCGCCGCCACTACCTGCCCACCCACCCTCTCAGTTCGTCATCCCCCCATGAAATAAGGGGAGGGGAAAATGGGCACAGTTTGAAGGGATTTTCTGGGGCTATGAACTAAGCCAGTGAGAGGAAAGGGGGGCAGTGTGAAGGGATTGGATGTGACTGTCCAGCACACAAACACAGGGGCCGCAGGGAGCCCGGGGGGGGTGGGGAGCAATGTGATAGGGTCCAGGGAGGGGTAAGGTCCCTGGACCAGGGAAGGGGGCAGCAGTCAGGCAGGGCAGGTGCAACACACACACACACACGCAGGGCCGCCCGGGGGGGGGGGCAAGTGGGGCAATTTGCCCCAGGCCCCGCAGGATCCCCCA
>NW_020674310.1:0-929 GCF_002925995.2 Terrapene triunguis | reverse complement strand
GGAGGGAAAAAAAAAAAGGCAGTTTCGCAGGGTCCAGGGGCATTAGCTGCCTTCCCCGCGGAGCCTCTGGCCCCCCGGCCCACTGGAGTGCAGCCGAGCGGGAGAGGTGCGGGGCTCCCCGGCAGCGGCGGGGAAGTTTATCGGTTTGGGGGACCCTGACTGGCTCCTCGCACCTGTACGCCGGCCGCCCCGCCTGGGACAAGTCTCGCCCCGGCAGCCCCTCTCCGCCGCGTGTCTCTGATGGGCGGCCCACACCCCCGGGCCGTGCCGTCCACCCGGGCCCTGCCCACTCCGCGCTGCCCCCGGACCCACCGTGCTGCCCCGTGGGCTGCAGGGCTGGAGCAGCCGCCGCACTGCACTGCAGCGCTCCCAGTCCCGGCCGGCCATGGCCCGTGTGCCCAGGCTGCTGCACAGGGGCATCTCCTCCCCAGGCCTGGCTCGGGATCCAATGGGGCAGTGAGGGGGCGGGGCTGGGGGCAGGGATTTGGGGAGGGATCCAATGGGGGAAGGAGGAGGAGGCGGAGTGGGGCGGGGGGGGGGTGAGAGCCCCTCCGGGCTCCGCCTGTGCACCGGAGCAGAGGGCAAAATTGTTTGTTTGTCCAGTGTCCCGACCGAACATCGTTCGGGACGCGGGACAAACAAGCAAATATCAGGACAGTCCCGATAAAATCGGGACGTCTGGTCATCCTAGCGCCGCGTCCAGGAGCAGCCCTGGACAGCGCTGCAGCGGCGCTGCTCCAGCAAGGCCTGAGCTCCTCCCGCTCAGAGCCGTGTGGTAAGAGGGCGGGGCTGCGAGCTGCAGCCGAGCAGCGGGAGCTCACGTCCCGCTGGAGCCAGGCCGCTGCAGCGCTGTCCAGGGCCGCTCCTGGACGCGGCGCGCTGAGGCTCTGGGAGACGGGGGAGGCGGGGGTTAGCAGCATGGTAAGGCT
>NW_020674309.1:1583-2211 GCF_002925995.2 Terrapene triunguis | reverse complement strand
CCTTAGTTTTGTGAGATCTTTTTGAAGTTCTTCACCGTCTGCTTTGGTCTTAACTATCTTGAGCAGTTTAGTATCATCTGCAAACTTTGCCACCTCACTGTTTACCCCTTTCTCCAGATCATTTATGAATAAGTTGAATAGGATTGGTCCTAGGACTGACCCTTGGGGAACACCATTTGTTACCCCTCTCCATTCTGAAAATTTACCATTTATTCCTACCCTTTGTTCCCTGACTTTTAACCAGTTCTCAATCCATGAAAGGATCTTCCCTCTTATCCCATGACAACTTAATTTACGTAAGAGCCTTTGGTGAGGGACCTTGTCAAAGGCTTTCTGGAAATCTAAGTATACTATCTCCACTGGATTCCCCCTTGTCCACATGTTTGTTGACCCCTTCAAAGAACTCTAATAGATTAGTAAGCCATGATTTCCCTTTACAGAAACCATGTTGACTTTTGCCCAACAATTTGTGTTCTTCTATGTGTCTGACAATTTTATTCTTTACTGTTGTTTCAACTAATTTGCCTGGTACTGATGTTAGACTTATCAGTCTGTAATTGCCAGGATCACCTCTAGAGCCCTTTTTAAATATTGGCGTTACATTAGCTATCTTCCAGTCATTGGGTAC
>NW_020674309.1:0-1483 GCF_002925995.2 Terrapene triunguis | reverse complement strand
TTTTTAAATATTGGCGTTACATTAGCTATCTTCCAGTCATTGGGTACAGAAGCCGATTTAAAGGACAGGTTACAAACCATAGTTAATAGTTCCGCAATTTCACAATTGAGTTCTTTCAGAACTCTTGGGTGAATGCCATCTGGTCCCGGTGACTTGGTACTGTTAAGTTTATCAATTAATTCCAAAACCTCCTCTAGTGACACTTCAATCTGTGACAATTCCTCAGATTTGTCACCTACAAAGGACGGCTCAGGTTTAGGAATCTCCCCAACATCCTCAGCCGTGAAGACTGAAGCAAAGAATCCATTTAGTTTCTCCTCAATGACTTTATCGTCTTTAAGTGCTCCTTTTGTATCTTAATCGTCCAGGGGCCCCACTGGTTGTTTAGCAGGCTTCCTGCTTCTGATGTACTTAAAACATTTTGTGATTACCTTTTGAGTTTTTGGCTAGCTGTTCTTCAAACACCATTTTGGCTTTTCTAATTACATTTTTACACTTAATTTGGCAATGTTTATGCTCCTTTCTATTTACCTCACTAGGATTTGACTTCCACTTTTTAAAAGATGCCTTTTTATCTCTCACTGCTTCTTTTACACTCACACTCCTGTGGTTACTGTCCTTTGTTCCAGTTTCTTTCAGGTATCCTTTGGGGGTGGAGAGGCTATCTCTTGAGCCAGCTGAAGACAAAATGGAGGGGTCTCCCAGGGGCTTAAATAGACTTTCTCTTGTGCGTGGAGACCCCTTCCTCTCTCCTATGCAAAATCCAGCTCCAAGATGGAGTTTTGGAGTCACATGGGTAAGTCACATGTCCATGCACGACTCAGTTTTTAAGGCAGCAGCCATTGCCCACATGCTATCTTGAATGTCTCCAGGAAGACTTCTTATGTGGATTGGAGTCTTCCAAGATCCATTGTCTGTTAAGTGTTTCTTGATTGGGCACTTAACTTGCAAATTCCTTTCTAAAGAAGCTGACCAAATGCCTTACTAAAGCTACTTAAAATCAAACAAGTACACAGCCAATATTCATAACTTCGAATACAAAAATGATACCTGCATACAGGTATCAGTAGATCATATTCAGTAGATCATAACCTCTACAGAGATATGTTACGTGGCATATGTAGCATAAAACATATTCCAGTTATGTCATATATACATTCATAAAGCATTATGGGGTCCAACGTCACATCATTTACCTATCATTTACACTGAGTACATGGAGCCTGCAAAGAAAGTGACTGAATTAATCCTTTTGGGACTTTGCCAGAATGAGAAGTTACAGCCAGTGTGTTTTATGTTCTTTTTACTCCTCTATATCGCTATGGTGCTGGGAAATCTTCTCATCATTGTCACCTTAAAGAGTAGCCATCATCTGAAGTCTCCCATGTATTTCTTCCTGAACTACCTGTTGTTTTTAGACATATGCTTTTCCTCTGTCACAGCCCCAAAGCTGATTGCAGTCTTCCTGGTTGAGAGGAAAACC
>NW_020674308.1:764-1157 GCF_002925995.2 Terrapene triunguis | reverse complement strand
TTCTGCATGGTGATTAAAGGCTTTAATTTAAATCAGTCCACCCTGAGATGAGCAATTAAGAGTTGTTATCTTCACTGAAGGCAGTTGAGGTCTAAGCCCTTGGTTCTGTCTGAATGGAAATTCGTTCCATTTACTAATCCGGTTTCAGGAGCATTGTGTGGGGTGCAAGGAGAGGCCAGTGCCATGAGGACAGATGGCTTTGGATGTAAAGGTCTCCGGCAGCACCTGTAACACCTCCCCCCCAACGTGCCCTCGCTTGTCCTGGCTCTGGAGCTGCGGCTGGAGCGGGGCTCGGGTCAAACCCTTTGGCGCTGAAGACCAGTGTTGACATCTCGCTCTCGGGGGCCTAGACTGACCCAGCCACAATCCCCGCGTGGGGGGGGGGGGGCGAGC
>NW_020674308.1:0-664 GCF_002925995.2 Terrapene triunguis | reverse complement strand
GGGGGGGGGGGGGGGGGGGGGCGAGCTCTGTCTCCCGTGGCCGTGGGGAGCGTCTCGGGGAGAAGCGGATGCTTGCATTGGGATTTTACACAAAGACCTTTCAGAAGAGCCCTAGACGGTGTCTGAGCTGGCTCGGATGAGGCAGCAAGGGACAACGCAGCCTGAGCCAGTGAAACTGCCAATCCCCCAGGGAGCAGTGGAAGCAGGTCTAAGCCGTAGCAAAGAGCGGTTCCTGCCGGGAGACGGGAAGCAGGCAGATTGCAGCTCTGTGGGACAGAGCGTGTCTGTTTGTTCTGTATGTGGACGGCACTTGGCACAATGGGGCTGGTCCCTGAGTGGGGCCTGTACACAATGCTAATAAAAGAAGGGGATTTGTTGGATTACTCTAAATCCCAAGTGGAAAGGTGGAGGTGACAGGGGCAAGCCCTGGACAGATGGGATCTGCCCAACCAGGGCAGCATGTGCAGGACGGGGAAGGGGAAAGGCCATTGGAAGTGTTTCCACAGATGCAAAAAAATCGGGGAACCAGCCCAACCATGGTGGAGTGAGGCTGTTCCCTGGGCTAGATCTCCACAGAGAGCAGTCATGGGCAGGCTGGGAGGGATGGCCTGGATTCCCTTTGGATTGGCTCCAGTGTAAATGAGACGAGAATTGTCCCAGAAGG
>NW_020674307.1:1099-2530 GCF_002925995.2 Terrapene triunguis | reverse complement strand
CACAGTCACCAAGTTAAAGGCCAGAAGGAACCATCAGAGTGTCTAGTTTGACCTTCTGTATATCACAGGCCATCAATACCATCTAGCACCTGCACACAAAACCCAACAATGGAAACTAGACGAAAGTATTACAGCCCCCCAGAAGACTAAATTAGTATGCGGCAAGCAGAGAATAGGAGACACCAAGGTGAAACCGTGACCAGGGCGCCTGCAATGGCAGGGAATTAGTTATGGGAGATATACCCAGATAATACTGACAAGTGATCTTCGCTCCATGCTGCAGAGAGGGCAACACCCCACATCCCTCCAAAGGTCACTGCCAATCTGACCTGGGGTAAAATTCCTTCCTGACCCCACATATGGCAATCAGTTAGACCCTGAGCAAATGAGTAACAACCAGCCACCTAAGCATGTGAAAGAAAAAATGCTCAGTGTCTCTCTCTCCAGTAGAAGCTGGTCCAAGAAAAGATACTACCTCCTCCACCTTGTCTCTCTGATATCCTGGGACTGACACACAACAACACTGCATACAACATAGGGAAGAGAAATGTAAGAGTCTACTACAAAGCCCCTTGAAGTCAATGGAAGGAATCCCACGGAAATCAGTGGAAAGCATCCCATTGAGTTCATTGGGCTTTGCATAGACCCTAAGAGCCAGATTGTTCAAGGGATTTAGATACTGAGATGCAGATAGGGACTTACTGGGATTTTTCAGACGTTCCTACACAGATTTGGAGCCTAACTCTGATTTCAATGGGCGTGAGGTACCTAACCTCTTAGGTGCTTGTGAAAACCCTACCGCCTGCCTCTTTAGGTGCCTAAATACTTTTGAAAATCTGGCTCCTAATCAACAAAATATACTGGCCCACCATAATAGTGAATGAAGCAAATATTATGAATAGTCTAGGTTGTAGAAAATGGTATTGTATTATTTCAAAGATTCGTATTTGATCACATAGCTTAAAAATTGTTGGCCTGATTTCGAAAGGTACTGAGCTCTGGCAGTTCCAGTCAGGGCCGCCCAGAGGATTCAGGGGGCCTGGGGCAAAGCAATTTCGGGGGCCCCTTCCATAAAAAAAAGTTGCAATACGATAGTAACGTATTTGGAAATGTAAAAAATAACCAGTGAAATACATTCAAAAATTAATTTGTAATAATTTGAAAATACACTAAATACATTATTTTAAAACATGAAATGCTTTAATGGTATGTATACATTTGCAATTACATAATGGGCTGTCGCTGGGTGATGGTTGGTGCCAATGGGCTGTCGCTGCCTGGGGGTGGTGCTGCTGTTGCCCAGGGCTGGGTGGGGAGCTGGGCTCTGTGTTGGGGGTGCCTGGCTCACAGGGGCTGGGCTCAGGGCTGTGGGGAGATGGGGTCAGGGGGGTGCCCGGCTCAGAGGGGCTGGGCTCGGAGCTGGGGGTCAGG
>NW_020674307.1:0-999 GCF_002925995.2 Terrapene triunguis | reverse complement strand
GGTGCCTGGCTCAGAGGGGCTGGGCTTGGAGCTGGGGGTCAGGGCTGTGGGGGATGGGGTCGGGGGGTGCCCAGCTCAGAGGGGCTGGGCTTGGAGCTGGGGGTCAGGGCTGTGGGGGATGGGGTCGGGGGGTGCCCAGCTCAGAGGGGCTGGGCTTGGAGCTGGGGGTCAGGGCTGTGGGGGATGGGGTCGGGAGGGTGCCCAGCCCCTTACCATGCCGCTTACCCCCTCTCCTGGAGCCTCAGCGCGCCGCGTCCAGCACTGCAGCGGCCTGGTGTTTCTGGGGCCTGAGCTCCCGCCACTCAGCCGCAGCTCGCAGCCCTGCCCCCTTACCAGCTGAGGCGCCGGGGGATGGGGGAAGACAGAGGCGGGGGGGAGCCTCCGACATACTCGTGGGGGCCCCTGCGGGGCCCGGGGCAAATTGCCCCACTTGCCCCCCCCCCCCCGGGCGGCTCTGACCTATTCTATTATTCTACTGGATCATTATCAGTCTAATAGAGCAGTGAGGGAGCTGAACAGAAACGGTCCACATGTATTTGCCAGCCAGAGTTCCCAGTTCACAAAGAGACAGGCAATTCTCAGCTGAATGTCCACCATTTTAAACAGCACTATGAGGATATAAAAATAAAACATGGCATTTTAAAAATCACACACCTGAACAATGTACACCTCTTCTCATCCGCTGTACCAGATCTCAAATTTTCGATGATCCCTCTTCACATTTTCAGTGATTCTAACTGCATTCATCTGTTTTAAAAGAATCACGTCCTTTTAGTCTAATCTGAAAACCAAATGTCTTTCAGACCTTTACCGTGAATTCACACATTGTGTTCATCTTAAACAGTCCCCTAGTTCCCCCACCCCGCCCCAAATTAACAAAGTTCACCAAAAATGTTTATTTTCAGTAGTGACTGAAAGTGGATATCACACTGGGCATTTTGCTTTGACTGTATGTAACATCTATAGAAGGTTTCTTGGAGCTACCAGTGCCCCTCTGGG
>NW_020674306.1:460-1343 GCF_002925995.2 Terrapene triunguis | reverse complement strand
TGCAAAGGGTGACTGGTGCAAAGGCCTGCACGAGGGGCGGAGCAGCGTGGGATTTGGGGGTGAGCGTTGTGTGTGGCTGTACAGGGAGCCTGGCGGTGAATCCACCTGCCTCCGGCCCGTGAGCTGAGCCCGCGGCTGGATTCTCTGCCCAGCCGCTCGCAAGGCTGCCGGGTCCCGGTGCCCCCGCCGGTGCCAGGGCGAGCAGGGTCAGGCTGGGCGGGATCCGGTCCCGTGCGGTGCCGGTCTAGAGGGCAGGTTGGTCTGTGCTCCGACACGCTGCCCCAGCCCCGGAGTTGGAGCCTAGGCGCCCTGGGGTGCACAGGCCCTGGCTGGTGCGGACGGGAGCCAGCGGAAATGCCCCAGCTCTGGGCTCGGTCCCTGCGCTGGCCCCCCGAGCTCCCCTTTCTCTGTTACGCTGGGCAGTGACTCACGCAGGAAGCCTGGCCCTGCCCGCGTGGCCTGGCTGGTAGGGGCTGTCCTTGCCCAGCGCACGGGGCACAGGGGCAGCCGGGGCTGGGCCGTTCTAAGCAAGGGATGGGAGATGGGCCAGGTCTGCCCGCTGCCGTACTCCAGCCCCAGCCATGCCCAAGGCCCCAGCCTGAGCTCCTGGCCCTGCCGCGCTTGGAGCTGTACAGACAGGGGGGCGGGAGCTGCACGGATACTGGGACCAGGCTGCCGTAGCCACGCTGCCGTGGGACGGGGGCTCGTTGTGGTTCACTCAGCTCAGTCGGGAAGAGATTTGAGTAAAGCAGCATGAGCTACAGGGAGTACCAGGGTCCGCCGGGCACCCCTCCTTGCCGGGCTGAATTTGCTGCTGCCGCTGGCTCGTGGTGGCCCCTGCCCGAGGACCCTACGGGCTAGAGACCAGGGCCCTTGGGGGGAC
>NW_020674306.1:0-360 GCF_002925995.2 Terrapene triunguis | reverse complement strand
GGGGGGGGGGAAGCCGAGTGCTGCCGGCGGAGCGAAATATCGGGACAAACAGCTAAAAATCGGCACGGGCGCCGTGCGAGTGCACCCAGTGCATGCTGGTTCCTCCAGGCCCGGGTGCGGCCGTCTCTGAGCCAGTGCGGCTGGGCGGGCATGAGGCGGGAGCAGAGAGCTGGCTTCAGAGCCACCTCAGCGAGGTCTCCTGGGACAGGCGCGTTTCCGCTGGCCAGAGGGCGCGAGGCTTTGGCTGGCACAAAGTCGCCCCAGAACGAGCACTGTTCTGCCAGGGCAAGCTGGTAGCGTGGGCCTGGCACCAGCGCTCCGGCCAGCCACTGCCCGGGCAAACTGGGCACGCTGGTCTGG
>NW_020674305.1:480-4386 GCF_002925995.2 Terrapene triunguis | reverse complement strand
ACGTTATTCACGTAGCTGAAGTTGCGTACCTTGGTTCGATTTGGGGGGTTAGTGTAGACCAAGCCTAAGGTGCCACAAGTACTCTTGTTCTTTTCACCAGGTATTATGGACTTAAATTCCTCAATCACATCATTGTAATTAACTGACGAAGCCAATTCTTGTTCAATGTACAAAATCATGAGTGAGTCGAGGTGCTGTTGGGACATTGTACTTCTTAGTTTGTTTTTTACATGTGCTAGTTTCGAAAAGGCTCTTTCACATGAACAGCTTGTAACAGGTAAGACTGCAAAGCATTGAACAGATTTGTAAAAGGCCTGGAACATGGAAGACCGATCTGATTCCTTTAGCCAATGAAGTCACTCTCTGGTGGTGTTCGTAGTGCTACCTTTAGGAACAGTCCGTCATAACCCCGAAGCAATCCAACTTTAGCTTCCAACTCATCCAAGGACACTTTAAATTTGTTGGCAATGATTCTCATATCATCCCTGCCAATGTCTAAGCTCAGCAGTTTTCCCATTGCAGTCACAATTTTACAAGTCTCCTGCTCAAATCGCTGGTCAATGCCAGTAATCATTGAGTCTAGGAGTGGGTAAAATGAAGTTATTCTCTCCTGCTCCTCTTTTGTATCAAAGTGATGCTGGAACTCAAACGCGTCATCAATACGAGTGGACGTTTTTCTCTTCTTAACTGGGGGAATCGAGATATCAGTCGCTACACACATTTTCACACTGTCATTGAAAATAGATTGAAAATATTCTGGGCCACTTCTCACTGCAGCCAAAGAGTTACGCAAGCTTTTCACCCCTGTTATTGCAGTAAGTAAGTTGAGATCTGGAGCTTGAAGAGCCTTACTCACTTTTATCACCATCTGGAGAATAGGGTGCATCATGTGAAGGGCAAAGATGAACTTGAATGAATTTAGTTCATGGATAAGGCCTCTGGCTTTTATTTTAGCGTCAGCAAGGCAAGTTGTTTCGATAATCTCTTGTAAAGCTTGTAAAATGATGGAGTAGTTTTGTTTTACAGCAGCCACTGCTTCTGCTCTGCATGCTCATCTTGTGTTTGATAGTGACTTCAAAGTCTTCAACTGGGATCCTACTTCTTGTGAAATCTTCTCCATTACTGCATGTCACACAGGACTCCCCTCCATGAAGGCATAAAGAGTCTGAATAACACCAAAAAAATCAAAGACAGTTCTGTTTTATTTACTTGGGGTATGTCTACACTACGGGATTAATCCGAATTTAGATAATTCGAATTTGGGAAACAGATTGTATAAATTCGATTGTATGCGGCCACACTAAGCACATTAATTCGGCGGTGTGCGTCCATGTACCGGGGCTAGCGTCGATTTCTGGAGCGTTGCACTGTGGGTAGCTATCCCATAGCTATCCCATAGTTCCCGCAGTCTCCCCTGCCCATTGGAATTATGGGTTGAGATCCCAGTGCCTGATGGGACCAAAACATTGTCGCAGGTGGTTCTGGGTATAGCCTCACCCCTCCCTCCCTCCCTGCATGAAAGCAACGGACGGCAGACAACCATTTCGTGCCTTTTTTCCTGGGTGAACACTGCAGACTCCATACCACGGCAAGCATGGATCCCGCTCAGCTCAAGACAGCAGTCATGAACCTTGTAAATACCTCGCGCCTTATCGTGCAGTTTATGCTGAACAAGAACCTGGAAAACCAGGCGGAGAGGAGCTGGCAACAGCAGCGCGGCGACGACAGTGATGAGGATATAGACATGGAATTGTATCGAACCGCGGGACCCGGTGCTTTGGAGATCATGCTGTTAATGGGGCAGGTTATAGGCATGGAACGCCGATTCTGGGCCCGGGAAACAAGCACAGACTGGTGGGACCGCATAGTGTTGCAGGTGTGGGACGATTCCCAGTGGCTGCGGAACTTTCGCATGCGTAAGGGCACTTTCATGGAACTTTGTGACTTGCTTTCCCCTGCCCTGAAGCGCCAGAATACCAGGATGAGAGCAGCCCTCACAGTTGAGAAGCGAGTGGCAATAGCCCTGTGGAAGCTTGCAACGCCAGACAGCTACCGGTCAGTCGGGAATCAATTTGGAGTGGGCAAATCTACTGTGGGGGCTGCTGTGATGCAAGTAGCCAAAGCAATCACTGAGGTGCTGCTACACAAGCTAGTGACTCTGGGGGATGTGCAGGTCATAGTGGATGGCTTTGCTGCAATGGGATTCCCTAACTGTGGTGGGGCGATAGATGGAATCCACATCCCTATCTTGGCACCGGAGCACCAGGGTACCCAATACGTAAACCGCAAGGGGTACTTTTCAATGGTGCTGCAAGCACTGGTGGATCACAAGGGACGTTTCACCGACATCAACGTGGGGTGGCCGGGAAGGGTTCATGATGCACGCGTCTTCAGGAACACTAATCTGTTTAAACGGCTGCAGCAAGGGACTTACTTCCCGGACCAGAAAATAACCGTTGGAGATGTTGAAATGCCAATAGTTATCCTTGGGGACCCAGCCTACCCCTTAATGCCATGGCTCATGAAGCCATACACAGGCAACCTGGACAGGAGTCAGGAGCTGTTTAACTACAGGCTGAGCAAGTGCAGAATGGTGGTAGAATGTGCATTTGGCCGTTTAAAAGCGCGCTGGAGATCGCTACTAACTCGCTCTGACCTCAGCCAAAGAAATCTCCCCATTGTTATTTCTGCTTGCTGTGTGCTCCACAATCTCTGTGAAAGTAAGGGGGAGACCTTTATGGCAGGGTGGGAGGCTGAGGCAAATCGCCTGGCTGCTGATTACGCGCAGCCAGACACCAGGGCGATTAGAAGAACACACCAGGAAGCGCTGTGCATCAGAGAAGCTCTGAAAACCAGTTTCATGACTGGCCAGGCTACAGTGTGAAATTTCTGTTTGTTTCTCCCTTCATGAAAACCAGCCCCCTTCATTCTCATTCATTCTCTGTAAGCAACTCACCCTCCCCCCAGCTTTCTTTCAAAGGTAATAAAGTCACTATCGTTTAAAAATCATGTATTCTTTATTAAGTGATTATAAA
Organism: Terrapene triunguis; assembly: GCF_002925995.2. Taxonomy (NCBI): domain Eukaryota; kingdom Metazoa; phylum Chordata; order Testudines; family Emydidae; genus Terrapene; species Terrapene triunguis. The sequence goes on along the minus strand of NW_020674305.1, from coordinate 1,351 downwards.
CATAGGGAGAGAACCAAGAAGGTAATCTGGGTGAGGTTTGGGAGGAGGATATGAGGGAAGTATAAGGCCACTGATCAAATTCAATATAATGACAGCCTTTTGGTTGGGCTGTCCACTGGGGTGGAGTGGGAGGGTGCACGGAGCCTCCCCCCCCGCGTTCTTACACGTCTGGGTGAGGAGGATATGGAACATGGTGAGGGGGGAGGTAGGTTATACAGCGGCTGCAGCGGCACTCTGTCATCCTGCTGCCGTTCCTGAAGCTCCACCAGACGCTGGAGCATGTCCGTTTGCTCACACAGCAGCCCCAGCGTTGCAGCCTGCCACCTCTCATCTCGAGCATCCCTCAAGACCTCACGTTCACTGGCATCTTTCCTAAATTTAGATACAGTGTCCTTCCACTCATTCAAATGAGCTCTTTCATTGCGGGTGGATTTCATTATTTCTGTGAACATGTCGTCTCGCGTCATCTTTCTACGACGCCTTATCTGAGATAGCCTTCTGGACGCAGGAGGGAGGCTTGAAACATTTGCAGCTGCTGGAGGGAGGGTTGAAAAAAAGTAGAGAAGTTTTTAAAATGATACATTTTACAGAACAATGCTTGTACTCTTTCATGGTGAACACTATTCACATTACATAGCACATGTGATTTCAGTACAAGGTCGCATTTTCCATCTTAATATTGAGCGCCTGTGGCTTTGGTGTTAGAGATCACAGATGCAGGTCCGAGCAACAGAATTCAGCTTGCAGGCAGCCATGGTAAGCCATTGTCTTTCGGCTCCTGCGCCCTCCTTTCCAACATACCAATCAAAGCCTGTTGACTGCTGAGGTTTTCCTGTTAACCTTCAGCAGCAGAAAACAAACTAACCCCCCC
>NW_020674305.1:0-380 GCF_002925995.2 Terrapene triunguis | reverse complement strand
CTGCTAGCCAAACGCGAAAAGCTCTGGGCCAATTCCCCCCCCCGCCCCGCGCCTGGCTAACTGCAGGGAAGGATTTCTTATCAGCCACAGGCAAACAGCCCAGTAGGAACGGCCACCTCTGTCCCCTTAATTAAGTTCCCGTATTTCAAGCAGGTTACCATGAGCGATATCACTCTCCTGAGGATTACACAGCAAGATAAAGAACGGATGTTGCTTGAATGCCAGCAAACACCGGGACCATACGCTGCCAGGCTTTGTCAGGCAATGATACCAGATTACTTGCTGCAAGCATGGCGTGGTCAAGTGTCCTACCATGGAGGACGGAATAAGGCTGCACTGCCCAGAAACCTTGTGGCAAGGCTTTTGGAGTACCTCCAGGA
>NW_020674304.1:380-1318 GCF_002925995.2 Terrapene triunguis | reverse complement strand
CCCCGCCCCCCATTCCAGCCGGGCACCCCCGCCCGTTCCAGCCAGGGACCGACCGGCTGTGTCTGCTACAGCCTAAACCGCACCCCCGTTCCAGTCAGGGGGGTCGGACAGACACACAATCCCAGCCATTGGAGGCACACACGCATGCACAAGTGTACACCTCCTCCCCTAGCCCAGCCATCAGGGACACACACACAAGCACACACCCCTGCGGAGGCACAGACATGCACATATGTACACACACACAACATCACAGCCAGTGGGACCACACCCACCCACCCATGTGTGCACCCCTCATCCCATCATAGCCAGCAGACACACACTCACAATCCCAGCCCGTGGGACACACACACACACACACACACACACACACACACACACTCCCAGCCCATGGGGCACGCGCGCACACACACACTCACAAACACACACACACTGTGACGAAGTGGGGGATTTTCTTATTTTTTTCGTGGTTTTCCAGTGGTTTGCATGCGGAGGGGGTGGGACTCAGTGCCCCTGGGTGTTACTGGTTTAACGAGGTGAGGGGAGAGGGAGCTTGTTGTTGCAGAAGACCGGAGAGGGAACGTGGGACCCCAGCCAATGGTCTGGAGGAGGGACACCCCAGTGACCGGTGACCTGACGACCCGGAGACCCAGCCCAGGAGTCACAGCCGGTTCTGGCCAGTGGGCGGACAATGGGCTGCAGAGTGAGGAGCCAGTGACCTAACCAGCCGGTTCCAGCCAGAGGACAGAAGTGAGGAGAGGAGGCCCCGGTTTACGACACTGTTTACCTGGAGAGAAGACAATGGACAGAGGCGGGGCCTGGGGCCGGGGATCTCAGATGCCCAGCTGGGAAGCAGGGGGGCTCGGGGCTGGAGAGGGGGAGCAGGCAGAGCCCACCTGGATGCAGGGAGACTGGGATGTGCTGGGCTGAGGGAGGCC
>NW_020674304.1:0-280 GCF_002925995.2 Terrapene triunguis | reverse complement strand
GAGCCCCCCTGGATGCAGGGAGACTGGGATGTGCTGGGCTGAGGGAGGCCAGGCCTGAGGCCCTGAGAGTTTCCTGTGCTGTGTTCAACTCTCAATAAATCCTCCTGTTTTATGCTGGCTGAGAGTCACTCCGGTCTAGAGAACAGGGTTGCATCAACCCCTTCGGGGGGGGAGTGTGGAGGCCCCGGGGGTCCAGAGCGAGGGGACTCCCTGAGGGGGCCCACGGCAGAGACAGACGTGCTAAGGCTCAGAGAGGTGCAGCTCCAGGAGGTGGAGGGGC
>NW_020674303.1:457-1458 GCF_002925995.2 Terrapene triunguis | reverse complement strand
TTTTGGAACTTCACCCTCCCTTCCCCCCCCCCCCCTCTTTTTTTTTTTGCTCTGGATGGAAAATCCCTCAGCAGCGGCGGCCATGGTGGAGTGCCGGTGTCAGGGTTCCAGCTGCAGCTGTGTGCAGCTGGAGAGAAGGTTGTTAAGCCTATTCTGGGGGAGGGCAGAGGCTGTTTCCTTCCCCTTGGTTTGGATCAGCCTCTCTCCCCCGGGTCTGACCTGGGCTGACCCGTAGCATCAAGCCTGCGTTTTGTGGGGCGCTGGCCCTGCCCTGTGGGAAGAGGGCTCTGCCCTGCGTAGGGCACTGTATTCTCTTGAGTAACCAGGGCAGAGGACAGTCTTGTCAATAACATGGGGGGAGGGCTCTGATTTCCTGCCCCCTCCCAGCCGGTACCAGTCTCCTGTTGCGCTGGTGTCAGGGCGCCTCCCTGCTGAGCCATCCATCCATCCATCCACTGGCACCCACCCTGTTCTCATCCCCTGCTGGGCGGGGGGGTGGGGGAAAGCAAAGGTTACATCAGGGCAGGCGCTTGGAGAGGAGGGAATGCAGCGTTCTGTGAGTCATCCGCATTTCTGGGAATCAGCAGGGACGCGCTCCCTGTATCTCCGGGGCTGGATTCGGAGACAGTAAATTAGATTTCCCTCCCCGGACTTGGCAACCGCCTGCAGGGTCCCTGCTGCTGCTTCGTCTCCCCCGCCCCTCCCTCGCTTCCCAACGGATCTAGGACAGCAGAATCCCTGGGGGAAACTGGCAGGATCCCTGGGACCTAGCACAGCCATTCCTGTCCTGGGTGCGGACATTCCTCTCCTACCTGCGGGCGGGCGGGTGGGGGGGGGGAACACACGAATATTGCCCCATCCAGGGCGCTGGCTGGACAGGGAGGGGGCAGTGGCCTTGCTCCAATGGCCAGTGAACTCAGTGGGAGCTTTTCCATCCCTTCTGTGGGCGTTGGAGCGGGCTGGCTGGGCGGGATGTGTTTATGTTGGAGCATCCTGCTTTC
>NW_020674303.1:0-357 GCF_002925995.2 Terrapene triunguis | reverse complement strand
GGGGAGCCATCCCACCCTGCCCCTGCTCGGAAGGTGGGGGTACCCGGAGGGGGCGTTCATTTGGGGGCGGGGATTGGTTGGTTTGGTAACTAGCAAGCCTGGGAGGGACCGGTGTGCCGGCGTTCACAAGGGGGACCACTCGGAGGAAGGGGGGATGGGGGGCGGGGAGTGGCTGGGTTAGCTTGATGGCCTCCATCGGGGCTCAGGATTTGGACCGGTGTTGGTGGGGGGCAGGCTATAGGGCTGGGGCGGTGGGACGGGGTGGCACTGGCTGCCAGGCTAGGGGAGTGGGGGTGCTATGGGAGGCTATCGGTTTTGGTGCAGGGCTAGTGAAATGGCTGGCTGTCTCCACTCCCT
>NW_020674302.1:922-1834 GCF_002925995.2 Terrapene triunguis | reverse complement strand
CCAGGTCAGACCCCTGGGTCCCTCAGCCCCAGATCTCCCACACACCCCAGGTCAGACCCCTGGATCCCGCCAGCCCGGCCTCGCTTCCTCCTTCAGCCTTTCCCGGGGTCTTTCGCCCGCTCGCTGGGTGCCAGGCCCCATCTCCAGGTCGCTCGTTTGTTTGCAGCCTTCATGCGGGGGCTCTTCGGTTCGGCCTTTCACCGGGTCTCCCCTGGGGTGTCCTGCTGTGCATCCCTCTGTCCTGCCTGCCTGGGAACGGCTTCCTCCCTTCCTTCCCTCCCTCCTTCCTCCCTCCATCCGTCCTTCCTTCCCTCCTTCCTTCCTCCATCCCCCCAGCCTGGGGTCGGCTTGCCACTTCCTTCCTTCCTTCCCACCATCCCTCCTTCCTTCCTCCCTCCATCCTTCCTTCCCTCCTTGCTTCCTTCCTTTCTTCCTCCCTTCATTCTTCCTTCCCTCCCTCCTTCCTCCCTCCATCCTTCCTGTGACATTATTGACATAGTCTGGGATCATATAGAACATAGTTGCAACCAAGGTCCTGTAGTGGCACCAAACCTTGTATAAAGGGGGTCAAATGAGGGGTCTAAGACAAGGTTATGGCTTACTGGTTATGATTAGGCTGTCTATATGTGTGTATCAATCTTGGTAGTTGAAGTTATGAATATTGGCTCTATACTGTCTGTATGGCAAATTTATGCTATGCTTCTGGGAGACATCCCAGACAAGCTGGTGTCAGCACTGCCTAGCCTGCTTGATGGCCCATTAAGGACCATCAGCTACACAACTGACCCATTGAGAGAAGGCAAATACACCTTGACACTCAGCAAAGTATGCAGGGACTGGCCCATGTGACTCCAGACTCCATTTTGCTGTAATTTTCCACAGTAAGAACAAAGAGGTGTTCTTACACCTGGA
>NW_020674302.1:0-912 GCF_002925995.2 Terrapene triunguis | reverse complement strand
CCAGGTCAGACCCCTGGGTCCCTCAGCCCCAGATCTCCCACACACCCCAGGTCAGACCCCTGGATCCCGCCAGCCCGGCCTCGCTTCCTCCTTCAGCCTTTCCCGGGGTCTTTCGCCCGCTCGCTGGGTGCCAGGCCCCATCTCCAGGTCGCTCGTTTGTTTGCAGCCTTCATGCGGGGGCTCTTCGGTTCGGCCTTTCACCGGGTCTCCCCTGGGGTGTCCTGCTGTGCATCCCTCTGTCCTGCCTGCCTGGGAACGGCTTCCTCCCTTCCTTCCCTCCCTCCTTCCTCCCTCCATCCGTCCTTCCTTCCCTCCTTCCTTCCTCCATCCCCCCAGCCTGGGGTCGGCTTGCCACTTCCTTCCTTCCTTCCCACCATCCCTCCTTCCTTCCTCCCTCCATCCTTCCTTCCCTCCTTGCTTCCTTCCTTTCTTCCTCCCTTCATTCTTCCTTCCCTCCCTCCTTCCTCCCTCCATCCTTCCTGTGACATTATTGACATAGTCTGGGATCATATAGAACATAGTTGCAACCAAGGTCCTGTAGTGGCACCAAACCTTGTATAAAGGGGGTCAAATGAGGGGTCTAAGACAAGGTTATGGCTTACTGGTTATGATTAGGCTGTCTATATGTGTGTATCAATCTTGGTAGTTGAAGTTATGAATATTGGCTCTATACTGTCTGTATGGCAAATTTATGCTATGCTTCTGGGAGACATCCCAGACAAGCTGGTGTCAGCACTGCCTAGCCTGCTTGATGGCCCATTAAGGACCATCAGCTACACAACTGACCCATTGAGAGAAGGCAAATACACCTTGACACTCAGCAAAGTATGCAGGGACTGGCCCATGTGACTCCAGACTCCATTTTGCTGTAATTTTCCACAGTAAGAACAAAGAGGTGTTCTTACACCTGGA
>NW_020674301.1:916-1822 GCF_002925995.2 Terrapene triunguis | reverse complement strand
CATACGAGGTCATCAAGGAAAAATTTGGAGGCTGTTGGGGTCATCTAGGGTCACAGAAAGTGAATTTACAAGCAATTGGGGTCATGGAGGGGTCATGAGGTCATATGTGGACAAGGAGTATGAGCCTCTGATTAAGGGAGGGGTCATACGAGGTCATCTAGGAAAATATTTGGAGGCAGTTGGGGTCATCTAGGGTCACAGAAAGTGAATTTAGAAGCAATTAGGGTCATGGAGGGGTCATGAGGTCAATAGAGGACAAGTAGCATAAGCCTCTGATTAAGGGGGGGTCATACGAGGTCATCAAGGAAAATATTTGGAGGCAGTTGGGGTCATCTAGGGTCACAGAAAGTGAATTTCCAAGCAATTGGGGTCATGGAGGGGTCATGAGGTCATATGAGGACAAGTACCATGAGCCTCTGATTAAGGGGGGGTCATACGAGGTCATCAAGGAAAATACTTAGATGCAGTTGGGGTCATCTAGGGTCACAGAAAGTGAATTTCCAAGCAATTGGGGTCATGAAGGGGTCATGAGGTCATCTAAGGACAAGTACCATGAGCCTCTGACTAAGTGGGGGTCATACGAGGTCATCAAGGAAAAATTTGGAGGCTATTGGGGTCATCTTGGGTCACAGAAAGTGAATTTACAAGCCATTGGGGTCATGGAGGGGGTCATGAGTTCATCTAAGGACAAGTACCATGAGCCTCTGATTAAAGGGGGGTTATACGAGGTCATCAAGGAAAAATTTGGAGGCTGTTGGGGTCATCTAGGGTCACAGAAAGTGAATTTACAAGCAATTGGGGTCATGGAGGGGTCATGAGGTCATATGTGGACAAGGAGTATGAGCCTCTGATTAAGGGAGGGGTCATACGAGGTCATCTAGGAAAATATTTGGAGGCAGTTGGGGT
>NW_020674301.1:0-906 GCF_002925995.2 Terrapene triunguis | reverse complement strand
CATACGAGGTCATCAAGGAAAAATTTGGAGGCTGTTGGGGTCATCTAGGGTCACAGAAAGTGAATTTACAAGCAATTGGGGTCATGGAGGGGTCATGAGGTCATATGTGGACAAGGAGTATGAGCCTCTGATTAAGGGAGGGGTCATACGAGGTCATCTAGGAAAATATTTGGAGGCAGTTGGGGTCATCTAGGGTCACAGAAAGTGAATTTAGAAGCAATTAGGGTCATGGAGGGGTCATGAGGTCAATAGAGGACAAGTAGCATAAGCCTCTGATTAAGGGGGGGTCATACGAGGTCATCAAGGAAAATATTTGGAGGCAGTTGGGGTCATCTAGGGTCACAGAAAGTGAATTTCCAAGCAATTGGGGTCATGGAGGGGTCATGAGGTCATATGAGGACAAGTACCATGAGCCTCTGATTAAGGGGGGGTCATACGAGGTCATCAAGGAAAATACTTAGATGCAGTTGGGGTCATCTAGGGTCACAGAAAGTGAATTTCCAAGCAATTGGGGTCATGAAGGGGTCATGAGGTCATCTAAGGACAAGTACCATGAGCCTCTGACTAAGTGGGGGTCATACGAGGTCATCAAGGAAAAATTTGGAGGCTATTGGGGTCATCTTGGGTCACAGAAAGTGAATTTACAAGCCATTGGGGTCATGGAGGGGGTCATGAGTTCATCTAAGGACAAGTACCATGAGCCTCTGATTAAAGGGGGGTTATACGAGGTCATCAAGGAAAAATTTGGAGGCTGTTGGGGTCATCTAGGGTCACAGAAAGTGAATTTACAAGCAATTGGGGTCATGGAGGGGTCATGAGGTCATATGTGGACAAGGAGTATGAGCCTCTGATTAAGGGAGGGGTCATACGAGGTCATCTAGGAAAATATTTGGAGGCAGTTGGGGT
>NW_020674300.1:741-1472 GCF_002925995.2 Terrapene triunguis | reverse complement strand
TTTTGGGTGCAGGAGGGGGTGAGGGGACAGTTTCTGGGAGGGAGCTTTGGTACGGGAGGGGGTGAGGGGTCGGGTTCTGGGAGGGAGTTGGGTGCAGGAGAGGGTGAGGGGTTGGGTTCTGGGAGGGAGTTTGGGTGCAGGACGAGGTATGGGGTGGGTCTCTGGGAGGGAGTTTGGGTGCGAGAGGGGGTGCAGGGTCAGTTTCTGGGAGGGAGGGGGGTGAGGGGTTGGGTTCTGAGAGGGAGTTTGAATGTGGGAGGGGGTGAGGGGTTGGGTTCTGAGAGGGAGTTTGGATCTGGGAGGGGGTGAGGGGGTCAGTCTCTGGGAGGGAGTTTGGATGCGGGAGGGGGTGAGGGGTTGGTTTCTGGGAAGGAGTTTGGGAGCAGGACGGGGTGAGGGGTCGGGTTCTGGGAGGGAGTTGGGTGCAGGAGGGGGTGAGGGGTCAGTTTCTGGGAGGGAGTTTGGGTGCGGGAGGTGGTGAGGGGTTGGGTTCTGGGAGGGAGTTTCGGTGCGGGAGGTGGTGAGGGGTTGGGTTCTGAGAGTGAGTTTGAATGTGGGAGGGGGTGAGGGGTCAGGTTCTGAGAGGCAGTTTGGGTGCAGGAGGGGGTGAGGGGTTGGTTTCTGGGAAGGAGTTTGGGAGCAGGACGGGGTGAGGGGTTGGGTTCTGGTAGGGAGTTGGGTGCAGGAGGGGGTGAGGGGTCAGTTTCTGGGAGGGAGTTTGGATGCGGGAG
>NW_020674300.1:0-731 GCF_002925995.2 Terrapene triunguis | reverse complement strand
TTTTGGGTGCAGGAGGGGGTGAGGGGACAGTTTCTGGGAGGGAGCTTTGGTACGGGAGGGGGTGAGGGGTCGGGTTCTGGGAGGGAGTTGGGTGCAGGAGAGGGTGAGGGGTTGGGTTCTGGGAGGGAGTTTGGGTGCAGGACGAGGTATGGGGTGGGTCTCTGGGAGGGAGTTTGGGTGCGAGAGGGGGTGCAGGGTCAGTTTCTGGGAGGGAGGGGGGTGAGGGGTTGGGTTCTGAGAGGGAGTTTGAATGTGGGAGGGGGTGAGGGGTTGGGTTCTGAGAGGGAGTTTGGATCTGGGAGGGGGTGAGGGGGTCAGTCTCTGGGAGGGAGTTTGGATGCGGGAGGGGGTGAGGGGTTGGTTTCTGGGAAGGAGTTTGGGAGCAGGACGGGGTGAGGGGTCGGGTTCTGGGAGGGAGTTGGGTGCAGGAGGGGGTGAGGGGTCAGTTTCTGGGAGGGAGTTTGGGTGCGGGAGGTGGTGAGGGGTTGGGTTCTGGGAGGGAGTTTCGGTGCGGGAGGTGGTGAGGGGTTGGGTTCTGAGAGTGAGTTTGAATGTGGGAGGGGGTGAGGGGTCAGGTTCTGAGAGGCAGTTTGGGTGCAGGAGGGGGTGAGGGGTTGGTTTCTGGGAAGGAGTTTGGGAGCAGGACGGGGTGAGGGGTTGGGTTCTGGTAGGGAGTTGGGTGCAGGAGGGGGTGAGGGGTCAGTTTCTGGGAGGGAGTTTGGATGCGGGAG
>NW_020674299.1:1017-1603 GCF_002925995.2 Terrapene triunguis | reverse complement strand
CCGTGGCCGTGGGGAGCATCTCGGGGAGAAGCGGATGCTCCGCCCCCGCGAGCGCACCGGCCCCGGGTGCAGCGGGGGGACTGGGACCGAGCACAGCGACGCCCCGGGGCCGGGCGGCGATGTCCTGGGGCTGAAAGTGCCACTAAGACCTGACCGGGCACCGCGACTGAGCACCCCGGGGCCCCCGAGCCGGGCGGTGCGGTGCGCTGCGCCCTGGGGTGCGCGGAGCGGGACCAACCTCCGCGGGGGACGGGCACCCCGCTCTGCTCCAGCCCCGCCCCCAGCCCCGCCCTTGCTCCAGCCCCGGCCCCGCCCCACTCCCTGTCCCGCCTCCAATCCAGTCCCTGCTCCGCCCCCAGCCCTCCCTGCTCTGCCCCGTCCCCAGGCCCGACCCGCTCTGCCCCGGCCCCGCCCCAGCCCCGCCTCCCCCGGGGTGGCCTCTGCCCTGATCGCTCTGCCCCACCCCCAGCCGCCACATGCCCCGCCCACTGCGACCTCCTTTCGCCTCCCCAGCGCCCCCGCCCCTGAAACTCCTCTACCGAGGCCGGAAGCGGAATCCACCCCATGCGCCCTGGCCTGCGGCCCA
>NW_020674299.1:0-917 GCF_002925995.2 Terrapene triunguis | reverse complement strand
CCCCAGTGCTCCCCTCCCCCACCTTGTCCTCTCTCCTTGGCCTTTCCTTTGCCCTGCCAATGTGCTGCCTCCCCCAGCGTCCTCCCACCCCGCCCCAATCGACTCCAGCCCATTTCTCCAGTGCTGGGCCCCACGTCCCTGTCACCCCATTGCTTTCTCCATCCCCAGTGTGCAAGTCCCTTATCTCCACCCTCTGCTACCCCCCAACCTGCCGGATTCCCCTTTTCAGCCCCCGTGGGGCCCTCCAACCTGCCCCACCCGTCCTCTCTGGGCTCTCTAAATCCCCCAGTCCCACAGTGCACTTGGTAACCCTACTCTCCTCTACCCCTAGTCCCTTACCTTGGGTCCTCCTGGACACCCCAACCCCACAGTCCAGCCCCCACATATATCCCAGTCCCTCATTCACACGCTGAGCCAGTCCCTCGGGGCCCCCACTGCCCACCAAACTTCTCCATCCATGAGGCCCAGGAAGTGGGGGCAAGCTCCTAATTTGGCTGGGCTTGGTGTGTATGTGTGTGCTGGGCTCACAAAGGCGTTTTGCTCTCTTGGGGTGGGGTGTGGTTTTTGGCACAAGGTGACATGGTTTGGTAGCCCTGTGGATGCCATGTGGTGTCTGGAATGGGGCGTGTGTGTTCCCACGATGCCCCTTCCCCTCTGCCTGCAGAGCTGAGGACAGACAGGTCTGAGGAGCAGAGCAGGAGCTTTGGGAAGGAGAAGAGCAATATGAAGATGGAGTCTAAGATGACATCAGGTGACTTCTGTGGAGGGAGACATGCTGGACAGCGCCAAGGACTGGGGAGACAACCAGGTGTGAGCCCAGGGCGCAGAGAGAGCTGGGGGAGGGTCTCTGTGTCTGTAACACTTCCCAGTCCTCTCTCTCAGATGGAGTCCAAGAGGGATAGGAAGGAGAGGACGAG
>NW_020674298.1:768-1203 GCF_002925995.2 Terrapene triunguis | reverse complement strand
CCACTCCTCTGCCCCAGGGGGCTGGAAGCCGGGAGCTCGGCCCTCTCGTTCTGGCTCACCCCCGGGCCTGTCTCCAGCAGAGCGACGCCCTGGGTGCCGGCTGGGAGCCGTGTCCTCCATCATCCCCCCTCCCCACACTCGGGGGCGGCTCCCCCGTCACGGGATCTCCCTGCCCAGGGCATTGGGTCACACAGCGGGGGGGGGCGCTGGGGGGGGACTCCAGGGAGCTGGATTCGGATCCTGGCTCCACCATGACCTGGGGGGGCCTCGGGCTGGTCCTTAAGCTCCCAGCCAGGCCTCCGGGAGAACGGCCCTGCCTCCCCCCCTCCCGGGTCTGGCTGGGCTGTTCCGAGTGCGAGATGGGCCCGCAGGGACCGACCCTGGCTGCAGCCTGGACAGTCTGTGTCCGAGGAGTCGCCGGGCGTCCTTTGCCCT
>NW_020674298.1:0-668 GCF_002925995.2 Terrapene triunguis | reverse complement strand
GACCCCACCCCTGGGAGCCCCCCCAGCACCTCCCCGTGGCACTGGGGTGCGCTGACCCCACCCCTGGGAGCCCCCCCAGCACCTCCCCGTGGCACTGGGGCGCGCTGACCCCACCGCTGTGGCTGGGCAGCCTGGAGGTCGGTTTAGGGGCCCAGCGGCTGCCCAGGGAAGGGGGATGCACAGGAAGGGCCCAGGCCAAGCCCAGAGCCTCGTCCCGGGCACCTGCACCTCCCCCATTGGCCTCCAGGTGCCAGCCTTGGCCCCGTGGGTGGCGGGGGGCTGGAGCGCGACAGGCAGCTCCCCCCCACCCCCCCCGCCATGTTCCAGGCACTCACCTGCATATTGAATCTGCCCTGGGCTGGCCCCTGGCAGTCGGTTGCCCCCGGTCCGTGGGGCACAATCCACCCCACACACACAGCCCTGGCAGCCTGGTAGACACAAGGGCTGGGCCCTGTCAGGGCACCACTAGGGCTCCATGGATCCCACAGCCCCTGCATCCGCCTGGCCAGGGCCGCCCTGTGGAACTCTCTGCCACTGGAGACGTGAATGAGCAAAGGCCACGTGGCACTCGGACCTTAGCTATCCCCAGATTAGCCCCCATGCATGTCCCTCTCCCCCCTTCCACACCCACACACCCCCTCAGCTCTTCGGACTCCTGCAGGGGGGGG
>NW_020674297.1:820-1630 GCF_002925995.2 Terrapene triunguis | reverse complement strand
CCCCCCCCCCCCCCGCCCCAGCACATGCACTCCCCTGTACAGAGAACAGGATGGCCCCTCCCAGCACACAGACAGGGAGCACCACCGGCACTACGACCCAAAAGGCTGCGTCCAGCTGCAAAGTCAGCAGAACTGAACAGCCCCCTCTTTCTGCCGGGCAGTTCTGTGGGGACTCCCCAGACACAGCTCCTACAGGCAATCCATCAGCACTGAACAAATACTGCAAGACTAATATCTCACAGGCCCGATTGCAGCAGAGAGCCTCTAAGCCTCACCGCGGGGAGCTTCCCCCCACCAGCCCTGAACAGAATATCGCTGCCAGCCTCCAGCTCAGGGCTGAGCCTTCACTTCCTCCCATGCAGCTCTGGGAGAAAGAGCTCCTTAGGCCCCCTGAAGGGGAAAAGCCACAAACAAATCTTCACGTGGCTCTCACACCTCTAGGGGCCCAGGCCAGCCAGGTGTCAATCCCAGCCCATGTAGGGTTAGGAGAACCTGCTGCTCCCTGCTGAGATACACCGACCTTGCGCTGCACTGGGGGGCTGGGGGGGCTGTCCCCTTTTGCAAGCACGTAAAAATCCCTGTTTCTGGGAAGGAAGAACTACTGCCCTAGTGTTAACTGCCTGCTGCACTGTGCCTGCATCACAATGCCAGAGCCTCCCCAGGCAGGAGACTCCTTTGTCAGCCACCTGGTGACAGGAGCAGGCTCATGTCCACAAGACACAGGTCGTTTGGAGAGACTGGGCAGAGGAAGGAGCCCCATGTCCTGAGCTAGGAGAGCTAGTGCCCGAGAAGAGAGCCTCACCCTTATAG
>NW_020674297.1:0-810 GCF_002925995.2 Terrapene triunguis | reverse complement strand
CCCCCCCCCCCCCCGCCCCAGCACATGCACTCCCCTGTACAGAGAACAGGATGGCCCCTCCCAGCACACAGACAGGGAGCACCACCGGCACTACGACCCAAAAGGCTGCGTCCAGCTGCAAAGTCAGCAGAACTGAACAGCCCCCTCTTTCTGCCGGGCAGTTCTGTGGGGACTCCCCAGACACAGCTCCTACAGGCAATCCATCAGCACTGAACAAATACTGCAAGACTAATATCTCACAGGCCCGATTGCAGCAGAGAGCCTCTAAGCCTCACCGCGGGGAGCTTCCCCCCACCAGCCCTGAACAGAATATCGCTGCCAGCCTCCAGCTCAGGGCTGAGCCTTCACTTCCTCCCATGCAGCTCTGGGAGAAAGAGCTCCTTAGGCCCCCTGAAGGGGAAAAGCCACAAACAAATCTTCACGTGGCTCTCACACCTCTAGGGGCCCAGGCCAGCCAGGTGTCAATCCCAGCCCATGTAGGGTTAGGAGAACCTGCTGCTCCCTGCTGAGATACACCGACCTTGCGCTGCACTGGGGGGCTGGGGGGGCTGTCCCCTTTTGCAAGCACGTAAAAATCCCTGTTTCTGGGAAGGAAGAACTACTGCCCTAGTGTTAACTGCCTGCTGCACTGTGCCTGCATCACAATGCCAGAGCCTCCCCAGGCAGGAGACTCCTTTGTCAGCCACCTGGTGACAGGAGCAGGCTCATGTCCACAAGACACAGGTCGTTTGGAGAGACTGGGCAGAGGAAGGAGCCCCATGTCCTGAGCTAGGAGAGCTAGTGCCCGAGAAGAGAGCCTCACCCTTATAG
>NW_020674296.1:534-1278 GCF_002925995.2 Terrapene triunguis | reverse complement strand
GGTATTTGTCTTAGCATAGATTTAAGGGAGCCTAATAAAGCCATTGTAATTGACAGCTATCCACTCACACATAGAAGAAGCATTGGTGGATCTTTGTGACACAAAGACATTTTCTACTCTCGATCTACAGAATGCATATCACCAAGTTATACTACAGGAGGACAGAGAGATCTCACAGCATTATTACACTTGAGGATCTATTCCACTTGAAACATGCACCATACGGACTTGTATTGGCACCCAGCATTTTCCAAAGAATAATGTCAGTGATTCTGAAGAATCAGCCTGGAGTCCAGTATTATTTGGATGAAATTATTGTGTTTGGGAAGACTTGCGAGGAACATGAAAAACATTTCCATGCAGTACTAAATCGGGTGACCAGACAGCAAGTGTGAAAAATCAGGACAGGGCGTGGAGGTTAATAGGAGCCTATATAAGAAAAAGACCCAAAAATCAGGACGGTCCCTATAAAATCGGAACATCTAGTCACCCTAGTACTAAACCACATCAAAACTGCAGGGCTGAAACTGAATTTCTCCAAATGCCAATTCTGACAAACAGAGTTGTTATTTCTGGGGCACATAATTTTGGAGACTGGATTGAAACCTGACCTGGACCACATCATGGTGGTTAAAACCCACCACCTCCAAGAGACACACAAACCTTACATGCTTTCTTAGTTTTTATGTCATGGTATGCCAAGTTTATTCTGAACAACACTTCAGTCACCGTTACAAACATACT
>NW_020674296.1:0-434 GCF_002925995.2 Terrapene triunguis | reverse complement strand
GCACAAGTTGTTTTGAAACAGTGAAAGATTTGATTGAAAATAGTCCAGCACTTGCATTGTTTGACCCTGCCTCAGACTACAGACTGGGAGCAACACTTACTCAAATCCAGGATGACAACATGGAGGACACTGCTGCATTTGCTTGAAGAACACTTACAGAAGCTGAGAGGAAGTATTCATCTGTTGAAAAGAAAGCACTTGCTTGCTATGGACTATGGAAAAATGGAGAACTTAGCTCTGGGGCCAGACTTGCAAGTCGCATACAGATCATAGCTCTTTGACGACACTGTTAACTTCTAAAGGACTTGGATGAGTGGGAGGCCAGATTGCAAGATGGTCAGCAAGACTACTGTCTTTCACGTATGTCACAGAATAAAGGCTGGGAATTCAAAATGTGATGCTTGTCCTGCCTGCCCTTGCCGACAGATGGTGAC
>NW_020674295.1:461-1017 GCF_002925995.2 Terrapene triunguis | reverse complement strand
CCTATAGAGGAGCAGAAGGGCCAGGAACAACCCCTCGACCCCCCTCCCCGAACCCCCAGCTGTATTGGGAGGGGCAAAACCCAAGTTCCCAAGGGGGCATGAAGGGGTTAAAGTCCCCCCCAGCCATAACTGCCCCAGGCTGGGGTTAATGGGGATAACCCCCTTGTGTGCCCCTCCTCCATGCAGACCCCACAGCTGGGCTATTCTCCTCCCCTCCCCCTCAAACTTCCCTATGCTGGGATCCCCCATGTGACAAAGTGGGGGGTTTTCTTGTCTCACTGAAGGGGGTTCCCCCCACAGGCCGCACAGGGCCAAGAGTGGGCACGACCTGTGAGTTCATGACACCCCATCTCCCCCCCCCCTCCCCCCAGCCAGCCAGTCCCTGCCCTGGGGCCAGATGGGAGCTGGCACCCCCTAGAGGGGACAGGCCCCGGGCCCCATTCCCCACCCCCTGAGCCAGCCAGTCCCTGCCCTGGGGCCGGATGGGAGCTGGCGCCCCCTAGAGGGGACAGGCCCCGGGCCCCACTCCCCACCCCCTGAGCCAGCCAGTCCCTGC
>NW_020674295.1:0-361 GCF_002925995.2 Terrapene triunguis | reverse complement strand
CAGCCAGTCCCTGCCCTGGGGCCAGATGGGAGCTGGCGCCCCCTAGACGGGACAGGCCCCGGGCCCCACTCCCCACCCCCTGAGCCAGCCAGTTCTGAGTCCCTGCCCTGGGGCCGGATGGGAGCTGGCGCCCCCTAGAGGGGACAGGCCCCGAGCCCCATTCCCTGCCCCCCTGAGCCAGCCAGTCCTGAGTCCCTGCCCTGGGGCTGGATGGGAGCTGGCGCCCCCTAGAGGGGACAGGCCCCGGGCCCCATTCCCTGCCCCCCTGAGCCAGCCAGTCCTGAGTCCCTGCCCTGGGGCCAGAGCAAATCCGGTCAATGTCCCTTGCAGCCGAGCCCCCAGCTCTCCCCCCCGCCCCGCC
>NW_020674294.1:735-1460 GCF_002925995.2 Terrapene triunguis | reverse complement strand
CACATGCTCTCAGGCTCTAGGTGGCAGGACCCTTCTTCCCAGCATCACCTCCACCCCATCAGGGTTACGATTCCCCCTTCAAGTCTGGCCTGCAAAGCGTCTTGGCTGGGGCATCTCCCTGCGCTGGGCCCGCTGCCCAGGGTCCCCTTGCTCTCCCCAGTTGCTCACCGCACTTGGCTCCGGACTGCTCCAGCCCCAGCTCCAGCTCCACTCTGCCTCAGCACTGCTGCTGCTCTGCTTCCAGCTCCCTGGGCTGCTTTTCTGGCCCCTCTGGCTCTGGTTGCTGCAGCTCTCCTTTCAGCACAGGTCTGCTCTGTGGGCTGCTTCTGTAGGGTTACCATTCGTCTGGATTCCCCCGGACATGTCCGGCTTTTTGAGCTAAAAATAGCGTCCGGCGGGAATTTGTAATTATGTCTGGACTTCCCCCGCCATGCAGAGCGCGCGTGGCTAACAGGGCAGCCGGCCGGATGGTGCCACTTACATGGGGCTCCAACAGCCAGAGAGAGCCCCTCCTCCTCTCCCCTGCAGCAGAGATCACTCCCTCCCTCCCTCCCTGCATTTGCAGATCGCCTCCGGCAGTCTGGAGCTCCTCCCCAGCTCCCCAGCGTGCTGGGACGAACGGCTCAGGCCGTTCCTGAGCAAGCTCAGAGACATTAGGCGAAGGCCAACAACAAGGGAGCCAGGGGGTCGGAGAAGGGACAGGGAGGTTCTGGAGGGGGCAGTCA
>NW_020674294.1:0-725 GCF_002925995.2 Terrapene triunguis | reverse complement strand
CACATGCTCTCAGGCTCTAGGTGGCAGGACCCTTCTTCCCAGCATCACCTCCACCCCATCAGGGTTACGATTCCCCCTTCAAGTCTGGCCTGCAAAGCGTCTTGGCTGGGGCATCTCCCTGCGCTGGGCCCGCTGCCCAGGGTCCCCTTGCTCTCCCCAGTTGCTCACCGCACTTGGCTCCGGACTGCTCCAGCCCCAGCTCCAGCTCCACTCTGCCTCAGCACTGCTGCTGCTCTGCTTCCAGCTCCCTGGGCTGCTTTTCTGGCCCCTCTGGCTCTGGTTGCTGCAGCTCTCCTTTCAGCACAGGTCTGCTCTGTGGGCTGCTTCTGTAGGGTTACCATTCGTCTGGATTCCCCCGGACATGTCCGGCTTTTTGAGCTAAAAATAGCGTCCGGCGGGAATTTGTAATTATGTCTGGACTTCCCCCGCCATGCAGAGCGCGCGTGGCTAACAGGGCAGCCGGCCGGATGGTGCCACTTACATGGGGCTCCAACAGCCAGAGAGAGCCCCTCCTCCTCTCCCCTGCAGCAGAGATCACTCCCTCCCTCCCTCCCTGCATTTGCAGATCGCCTCCGGCAGTCTGGAGCTCCTCCCCAGCTCCCCAGCGTGCTGGGACGAACGGCTCAGGCCGTTCCTGAGCAAGCTCAGAGACATTAGGCGAAGGCCAACAACAAGGGAGCCAGGGGGTCGGAGAAGGGACAGGGAGGTTCTGGAGGGGGCAGTCA
>NW_020674293.1:852-1694 GCF_002925995.2 Terrapene triunguis | reverse complement strand
CGGTATTTTCCCGGACATGTTTGGCTTTTTGGCAATTCCCCCCGGACGGGGGTTTGATTACCAAAAAGCCGGACAAGTCCGGGAAAAACCGGACCTATGGTAACCCTACAACCCGACACCCCAAAGCTGCCGGAAGCCTGGAATCCCTGTGCTTATCCCTCATCTCCCACCTGCCCCCCCCATTGCCCCCCAGCCCCAATCCCCCCCAGGACCCCCCCCCCCCCCGTAAGACCCTCACCCTCGGCGCCCATCCATAGCCCCCGCTATTGCCATGTGCCCAGCTAAGCCCCGCTGGAGGGGAGGGGGCGGAGGGAAGGAATGAAGCAGTGGCTTGTGGGAGATGTAGTATGCCCCGGCCTACAACTCCCATCAGCCACCGCAGATCCAGCGGCACCGTGGGAGAGGCGGGGTCCGGTGCCCGCTTCTCGCAGCGGCCGGATCGGGGCCCAGCGCCCTCTGTTTAGGCGGGAGGCGCTTTTGGCATTACAGCTTCCGTTTGCAGAGCGGGGCCGGAAACGGAAGTTGTTGGAAGAGGAAGTGATATCAGCGGTCTGGACGCCAATCGCGGTACACCAGGAACTTGGCTTCCGTTCTGCGCCAGTCGCTTCCGTCATGAGCGCCGCAGCCTGGGAGTTGTAGTTTTTAAAGTGCTGCTTCCTCGGGTATGTTTGGTACCGGCACGTCTCAGCCACTGACCCCAGCGCGCCACAGTCTTGTCTAACCCGCCCCAACTTTCTTCGCCCCCCTGCACCTCCCTTCCCCCGCAACCTTCCTCGTCCCCCCGCACCCCCAGCGCGCCCCAACCTTCCTCGTCCCCCCGCACCCCCAGCAACCCTCTGTAA
>NW_020674293.1:0-842 GCF_002925995.2 Terrapene triunguis | reverse complement strand
CGGTATTTTCCCGGACATGTTTGGCTTTTTGGCAATTCCCCCCGGACGGGGGTTTGATTACCAAAAAGCCGGACAAGTCCGGGAAAAACCGGACCTATGGTAACCCTACAACCCGACACCCCAAAGCTGCCGGAAGCCTGGAATCCCTGTGCTTATCCCTCATCTCCCACCTGCCCCCCCCATTGCCCCCCAGCCCCAATCCCCCCCAGGACCCCCCCCCCCCCCGTAAGACCCTCACCCTCGGCGCCCATCCATAGCCCCCGCTATTGCCATGTGCCCAGCTAAGCCCCGCTGGAGGGGAGGGGGCGGAGGGAAGGAATGAAGCAGTGGCTTGTGGGAGATGTAGTATGCCCCGGCCTACAACTCCCATCAGCCACCGCAGATCCAGCGGCACCGTGGGAGAGGCGGGGTCCGGTGCCCGCTTCTCGCAGCGGCCGGATCGGGGCCCAGCGCCCTCTGTTTAGGCGGGAGGCGCTTTTGGCATTACAGCTTCCGTTTGCAGAGCGGGGCCGGAAACGGAAGTTGTTGGAAGAGGAAGTGATATCAGCGGTCTGGACGCCAATCGCGGTACACCAGGAACTTGGCTTCCGTTCTGCGCCAGTCGCTTCCGTCATGAGCGCCGCAGCCTGGGAGTTGTAGTTTTTAAAGTGCTGCTTCCTCGGGTATGTTTGGTACCGGCACGTCTCAGCCACTGACCCCAGCGCGCCACAGTCTTGTCTAACCCGCCCCAACTTTCTTCGCCCCCCTGCACCTCCCTTCCCCCGCAACCTTCCTCGTCCCCCCGCACCCCCAGCGCGCCCCAACCTTCCTCGTCCCCCCGCACCCCCAGCAACCCTCTGTAA
>NW_020674292.1:652-1294 GCF_002925995.2 Terrapene triunguis | reverse complement strand
GAGGTTTTTACTCACGAAAGCTTATGCCCAAATAAATCTGTTAGTCTTTAAGGTGTCACCCGACTCCTTGTTGTTTTTGTAGATACAGACTAACACGGCTCCCCCTGATTCTCTCTCCCTCGGGCAACCTGCTCCCCAAACCCCTCATTCCAAACCCCAGCCCAGAGCCTGCATCCCCAGCCGGAGCCCTCATCCCCCTGCACCCCAACCCTCTGCTCCAGCCCTGAGCCCCTCATTCCCAGCCCTACCACAGAGCCCACACCCCCAGCCAGAGCCCTCTCCCCCTACACCACAACCCTCTGCCCTAGCCCTGAGCCCCTCATTCCTAGCCCCATCCCAAAGCCCGCACCCCCAGCCTGAACCCTCACCCCCTGCACTCCAACCCTCTGCCCTAGCCCTGAGCCCCTCATTCCTAGCCCCATCCCAAAGCCCGCATCCCCAGCCAGAACCCTCACCCCCTGCACTCCAACCCTCTGCTCTAGCCCTGAGCCCCTCATTCCCAGCCCCACCCCAGAGCCCACACCCCAACCCTCTGCCCCACTTCAGCCCCCTCCCACACTCCGAACCCTTCAGCCTCACCCCTGCCACACACCGTCCATGTGCAGAATGAATTTTGTGATGTGCAGCAATATACAGGTGATG
>NW_020674292.1:0-642 GCF_002925995.2 Terrapene triunguis | reverse complement strand
GAGGTTTTTACTCACGAAAGCTTATGCCCAAATAAATCTGTTAGTCTTTAAGGTGTCACCCGACTCCTTGTTGTTTTTGTAGATACAGACTAACACGGCTCCCCCTGATTCTCTCTCCCTCGGGCAACCTGCTCCCCAAACCCCTCATTCCAAACCCCAGCCCAGAGCCTGCATCCCCAGCCGGAGCCCTCATCCCCCTGCACCCCAACCCTCTGCTCCAGCCCTGAGCCCCTCATTCCCAGCCCTACCACAGAGCCCACACCCCCAGCCAGAGCCCTCTCCCCCTACACCACAACCCTCTGCCCTAGCCCTGAGCCCCTCATTCCTAGCCCCATCCCAAAGCCCGCACCCCCAGCCTGAACCCTCACCCCCTGCACTCCAACCCTCTGCCCTAGCCCTGAGCCCCTCATTCCTAGCCCCATCCCAAAGCCCGCATCCCCAGCCAGAACCCTCACCCCCTGCACTCCAACCCTCTGCTCTAGCCCTGAGCCCCTCATTCCCAGCCCCACCCCAGAGCCCACACCCCAACCCTCTGCCCCACTTCAGCCCCCTCCCACACTCCGAACCCTTCAGCCTCACCCCTGCCACACACCGTCCATGTGCAGAATGAATTTTGTGATGTGCAGCAATATACAGGTGATG
>NW_020674291.1:610-3271 GCF_002925995.2 Terrapene triunguis | reverse complement strand
TCCAGGTCGTCGGCATCGGTAATGCGGGGCAGGGGGCGGAGGCACTCTGGGCGCTGTGCATCGTTCCTGGGCACGCCGCCGAACACTCCGAGGAAGTGGTTGTAGAGGCGCTCGGGCGGGATCGTGCAGTAGGACGGGGGACCATGGAAGACCTCTCTTACGGCCTTGAGGCGGTTCGTTCGGTACAGCTTCTGGATCCTTGAAGCTGCTGCCGGGTCGTAGCGGCGGCTGGTGTTCCTTCTTCCAGCTCCTCTGGTGGTGGTGTCGCGATTCGGGATGGGCCGTCTGAGGGTAGGCCGGATGGTCTCCTGGTTTGGTGTCCTCTTGGCGGCAATCTCTGCAGATAGCTCGCAGGTGAGCCTGTCAATGAGCGGGTCAAATTCCTCAAAGGAGGCTGCCGCTTGGAGCTCCTCGTCGGCTGCTGGTCCTCGGGTTCCTCAGTCGGCGTGGGTAGTGAATTTGCGGCGTGGCCCATGTGTAGTCCCATTTGCGGCTCAGGGGTCCTTTCAGTTGGTTCCCGAGGCATAGTCACCGGTGGGATAGCATCGTTGCTGGTTGTTGGTGGGACCTGGTTGGAGTCGGTGGGTGCGGGGGTGATGCCCGGCCTTCCGCATGCGGCTGTCATCTGTGGGGTTGCTGTAGGAGCGTGTGATCGTCAGGCGGCAGGGACCGGCCTGGTGTCTTTGGGGGCCATGCCAGTCTGTCTGACGATGGGGGTCTGGTGCTGTGGTCTGGTCGTGGTGTTGGTTCCTCTGACGGTAGACGTTTGAGGAGCGGTCTGGGGGGTCATCCCCGTTCCCCTGGCGGGTGGGGTTCGCCGTGCGGGCTGAGGAATAGCTGGAGGATTCTCTGCAACTTGAAGTCTTTAAATCACGATCTGGAGACTTCAACAGCTGAGTTAAGGGAAAGTGGGTGGGTCAGTTTGTGGCCTGCATCATGCGGGAGGTCAGACTAGATGACCATAATGGTCCCTTCTGACCTTAAAGTCTATGAGTCTGAGTCTATGAGTTGGCTCCTCTTGCGGTTCGCAGGGTGATCTGAGGGCCGATGTCGGTTCCTCCGGAGGCAGGATCTCGGGCGGCCATGCATGGCGGGGCACTGATCCTTCTTGAGGTGGGGTCACGCTGGTTGGGCGTCGGGAGGGCACTGAGACGTCTCAGTTCAGAGAGCTTCTGGGCGACCTGGGAAGATGTGACAGGGGCTCGGTCGACGTTTCCCGCTGCGGTAGGTGCCGTCCTGACGGCGGGGCCCTGGTCCACCGGTTCGGGGACTGGAGTGGGTTTCAGGGTAGCGGCTGGAGGGGGTGCCCTGTTTCCTTGCGGCACAGGAGCAGCGGGCCGGGGCACAGGAGGGCAGGAGGCCGGAACCAGAGTTGTTGCTGCTGTGCGGGCTTTCTTGCAGCTGGCCTGGTGCGCCTTACATCTCTTCTGGGACTCGAAGGGCAGGCTGCAGAGGGCGCAGCTGAAGGCGGTGGATTTGTTGTGGCACCTCTTCAGGTGCTGGTGACTCCTCCGAGGAGATGGAAGCGTCGGGGCGGCAAGCAGATGGGGCAGATGAGCGCATCAGCGGCAAGGGGGTATTTCAGGTAGTTGAGCTCGTCGTCGGTCCCCTGTGGAGCGGGGGTCCCAGCAGCAGCAGAGGTTTCTCCAGCTGGTTTGTTCCCCCTGGGGGGAAATGGGGGGAGGGTGGTCCGGCTAGGTAGGCATCTGGTAGAGTCCTGGGGTCCCTCCGGGTGGTGTCTGGGGCTGAGCAGCCATCTCGTGGGGTGCTGGGGCCCTCCTGGCTGCACGGCTGGTGGTGGTGGTGGCATCCTTCAGCGGTAGCTGTGCCTCAGGAGCACTGGGGATGCTTCCCGGTGGCTGCAGCTCTTGGGAGGCAGTGGGGGTGACCTGTTGAGGGTCAGGGGAGTTGTCCCTCGGTGGCGGGGGCTGCTGAAGAGCAGGGGGTGTGTCTGGTGTCCGCTGGAGGACAGGGGAGCCATCTCGGGGCTGCTGGGGTGTATAGCGGAGGTCTCTTGGTAGCTGGGGGATAGCAGGGGGATCCCTCAGTAGTTGCAGCCGCTGTGGAGCGGTGGGGCGGGGGGTCTCTCACTGGCTGGAGCAGCGGGGGGGGGGGGAGATCCCCAGCAGTTGGGGCAGCAGGAGAGTGGCTGGAGCGGCCCCCGGTGGCTGGAGCGGCCCCCGGTGGCTGGAGCGGCCCCCGGTGGGCAGCTGGGGAGTCCGTCGGCAGCTGGAGTGTCTGGTGATCGGCGGGCAGGTCTCTCGGGTTCTGGAGCAGCTCACCTGTGGGGGGGCAGTCCCCCGGTGGCTGGTAAGCGGGGGAGAACCCCTCTGTGCCTGGGGGGCAGTGGGGCTCGGCATCTGGGGCAGCTCACACGTGGCGGGGCTGACCCTTGGCTGCTGGTGAGCGGCGGGGGAGTCGCTCTGCGGCTGGAGTGCAGTGGGGGCATCTCTCTGCCTTTGGAGCAGCTGGCACGTGGCGGGGCAGTCTCCTGGTGGCTGGAGCTGCCGGTGGGCGGCGGGTCGGAGCCTTGCCTGCTGGAGCGCATCAGAAAGCTCCGCAGGCACCATGAGCGGCGGCGGCTGCTGGGGCGCAGGGCAGGAGAGCGGCCCGAGCAGCAGGGGCTGGGGCGTGTGGCGGGGGTCCCCAGGTTGCATTAGC
>NW_020674291.1:0-510 GCF_002925995.2 Terrapene triunguis | reverse complement strand
CACGTGGCGGGGGCCCCCAGGCTGCATCAGCGGCTGGGGCACGTGGCGGGGGCCCCCAGGCTGCATCAGCGGCTGGGGCACGTGGCGGGGGCCCCCAGGCTGCATCAGCGGCTGGGGCACGTGGCGGGGGCCCCCAGGCTGCATCAGCGGCTGGGGCACGTGGCGGGGGCCCCCAGGCTGCATCAGCGGCTGGGGCACGTGGCGGGGGCCCCCAGGCTGCATCAGCGGCTGGGGCACGTGGCGGGGGCCCCCAGGCTGCATCAGCGGCTGGGGCACGTGGCAGGGCTCCCCGGGCCGCACAGGCAGCGGGGGACAGGGTGCGGGGCAGCAGCGGCTGGGGCGCGTGGCGGTAGGCCCCCGGTGGCATGGGCGGCGGCCGGGGTATGGGAGGGGGCAGCCCCCCGGTGGCATGGGTGGTGGGGAAGCCGCGGGAGAGTCTCCTGGGGGGGTAGATGCTGGGGCTCAGCGGGGCAGTTACCTGGCGCCGGGAGCGACAGCTGGGCAGCGGGG
>NW_020674290.1:1107-5485 GCF_002925995.2 Terrapene triunguis | reverse complement strand
TGGAAGTTTTTCATGGAGCATGAAACAAAGTCCGAGTCAGTATTGGTAAATGTCCCCAAAACACGACTTCAGCCTACCCTGCATCAGCGAGATCCAGCCTCTTAATTTCTTTGGTATTGATTTAAAGTAAAATCAGTGTTACTCACACACCTGCATAGGATGTGCATGTGTGAATCCTCCAAGGGCAGAAGTGAGATGGAGTGTACATGAGACTTTATGAGTGATATCGAAGCATCCCACAATGTTGGAAATCATGGCCTTGTGGACAGACAGAAACCAAAGTGGGGGATTCTTTCTCCCTCCCACCATGGCAATACAATGAACATACCCTCCGTTTCATTCCATTGGAAGACACTTCCACACCTGCTGGGTCAAGCCTGCTGCCTCGGACTGCGGGTGCTGCAAGTGGCCAGCAGTGGGCCAGAAGGAGGAGGACCATGCAGGAGCTTTTGGAGATAGGGGCAAGGAGGAACAAGGAGCACGTTGCTTTCAAAAGTTCCAAGGAGGAAAGGGACACGGTCCAGGAAGAGAGGAAGAGCAGGGAGCAGGACTGATTGCTCAGAGAGAGAATGCAGGATATGGGGGCCAGCAAGGTGGTTCATCCAGGTCATGTCACAGTGCCAGCACCAGTGCATGTGCCAGCTGCTATGTCTGCAGGTGTGCAGGTACATGTAACTATGACAGTGGAATGGTGTTCCTGGTCCTGGCTCAGAATGGTTAGAAGGTGGAGTTTGTGGCAGAGCTAGTGAGCAAAATTACAGATGGGGTTTCGGTTCCCAACTATTGACAGTTGTGTGTCTCAGAGAAAGATCCTCTAACCCCTCTCTCCAAGAGACGTACCCTTGTCTCTAAAACCAGTGAGGTGGCAGAGCACCTACTGGTTTATGCCATATACTACAGATTTTCTGGCCAGCCTTGAACTCTCCAATTCCCTGATGAATGTTCTTCTGACACTTAATGGCTTTTATATTTTTGCTCTAGCGATTATTCAGACACTCAGCCCAATAGGCCAGATCCTGCTTCCATGTGGAGCCTCACTTTCCTCCTCTCTGAAGTGGGGATAATCCTAATCAACAATTAGACAGTGTTTGATCCTCAGATCTTGCTTCCCAAATTCCTGCCCTCCTGGTCCAACACCGGCCTCTTCCCCATTTCCCCAAACTTCCATATCTATGCTAGTGCCTGTCTCATCCCCCAACTGCAAGGTCTCATACATGGTCTCCTTCCAGCAAGCTGAAGCTGCCCCTGGCTCTGAAGCTGGAATCGCATGTCCTGAGAGCTTCCCTTGCATGGTGGATTCACCGTGGGCATGAGAAAGGACAATACCCATATGCAGGTAGAACATCAACCTCCACCTCCGTCCCAGCAGCAGGATGGCCTCTGGCCCCTGCTCCCTCGGACAGCTGGAGCTACTGAGAGGTGGGGTTGGAAGAGCATGAGAACAGCCCATGAGGTTAATAAATGGCAGGGAGAGCCTCTTCCCTCCATGGGACATTACGTTGTCCCTCCGTGGGCAGTCCTTTCTTTCTTCAGGCTGTGCTTTGGTTCCTGGACTCTGTCCAGAGGCCCAGCTCCCATCCCTAGCAGCTTGGCTGTTCCCTACCCTGCTGTGCACCAGGCCCTCTGCAGAGAGCTGCTCTGGGCAAGAACTGCAGAGCCAGCTGTCATCCTTGCAGGTGTAGCCCCAGGTTCCATAACCCTGACCCATGTTCTCCCTCTGCTGACAGGCTCTGAGCAAGGCCTGCCCAGAGAACATGGATGACGAGTTCTAGATCCTGCTGACAGCGCCCCCCAGCACAGACAAACTCCAGCACATCTTGGAGGTGAGCAGAATGGGGAGGGGCAGCAGGGGTTTTACCTTAGCGCTGGGGACTCCTAGAAAGAAGAGACTGGAAAATCCATGTTTCTATTGGATCCTTCCGAGTATGCATTCGTGATATAAACTCACTGGGTGACCTTGGGGTTAACTCACTTCTCCCTTACGGCATCAGTCTTCTGCCCTATCAAATCTGACCTGGGGAATAAGGACAGAAGCCCCGACAATCATCTTCACCTGTGGGTGTCTGGCCCAGGGAGCCTAAACCAACTGGACTATCTGCCCCATCACCTAAACTGCCCTGTATTTTCCTCCTAGGGCCTTAAATGCTCAGCCGGACCCCTTCCCGGCTTGTCCCTGACCTTTAAAGGACTATCCAAGCCCCGCCCCCCCATACCTGCTCCCCTTGGGGTCTCTCTCCTGGCTGAGCACAGGCTGCCCTTATATCTCTCAGCAGGCCTGGGTCCCAGTCACATGCTGATTCTTGTCACGTGACCCCCACACTTATTCCCTTCACCCTAGGGAGCTGCATAACCTGGGCTAGGTGCAGTTGAGCTCCAGCCCCTTTCCTGGCCATCTCACCCAGGGACAGGTTGAAACTGGAAACCTGTGGGCTAACAGTAACTGTTTGCTCCCAAAGGTGCTGAAGACACAATGGAAGAGGAAATCCTTTGGCCTGGATTTAAATTATTCCAACTGAAAGTGAATGAGAGAAAATAGATCCAGAGTTATCTTCCTAGCAGCAGAAAATGTGGAGATTGATAGACGTTAAGGTCAGAAAGGACCATTATGTGCATCTAGTCGCACCTCCTGTATAACTCAGGCCCTAGAATGTCACCAAGTGGTTCCTTCAGCCAACCATAGCATGGGACTGAGCCAGAGCATGTCTTTTGGAACGACGTCCACATGCATTAGAGGCAGCTGGCTAACAGAAAATCTTTCTTCTGCAGTGACGTGGGATTAAGAGACATGGAGGAAAAGACATGAAGGCTGTGATTAAAGTTAGGGCAGCGAGGCCAGGATAACTGGGACTAGGTCCCAGGACTGGCTATCACAAGACCTGCCATTTTCTATTCCTGGCTTTGGGACCATGAGCGAGTCTCTTCACCGCTGGGTGCCTCGGTTTCCCCAACTATCAACCAGAGCTAATCAAGGTTTTGTTTGTTGTCCCCATTTTACAGGGTGGGAAACTGAGACACAGTTGGGACCTGTCTACACTACAGGTCTGTAGTGCATTTGTAAGCTGCTGACCCCCACATGTTGTTCAGAGCCTATGGACAAGACAGCTCCTAAAGGTGTGTTTGTTCTGTGCTTATCCCCTATGTACCAGCAGGGCTGGACGGCCTTTTCTCACTGTGCTGTGGGGAGCAGGTCCTGGGTACTAAGGGTCTGAAGAAGCTCTCAAGGACTAATTTTTTAAAATAATTTTTATCAATGAATTGGGAGAAAACATACAATCACTGCTGATAAGATTGGTGGGTGAAAAAATACTGGCAGAGTGGTAATTACTGATGAGGAGAGGGCAGTGATACAGATCAGTCTGGGTCATTCAGCAAGTTGGACCCATTCAAAGAAAACAAGTTTGACCAGAGCCAAATGCAAGGTCCTATACCAAGCAAGAAGGCATGCCGGGCACACCTACAGAATGGGGAAGTGTATCCAGGAAAGCAGTGACTCTGAAAAGGATTTAGAAGCCATAGTGGAGAAGCTACTCAACATGAGCTCCCAGTGTGATGCTGTGGTGAACAAGGCTAGAGCCATCATTAGACATACGAGCAGAGCCGTGAGTACTATAGGGAGGTGATACAGCATCAGGGAGGCTGATACTGGAATACGGCATCCGGTTTTGGTGTTCTCATTTGGAAAGGATGTTGAGAAATTGGAGCTGGGGCAGCAAAGAGCCACCAAATGTTCTGAGGGCTGGAGAAAAATGCCTTCTAGAGCGCTATTGAAAGATCTCAACCTGTTTAGCTTATCAAAGGAAGATTGAAAGTTGACTTCATTGAAATGTTGAAGTGCCTTAATGGAGAGAAAATATTGGGTATTAAAGGGCGCTTTAATCTAGCACAGAAAGTCATAACAAGACCCAATGGCTGGAAGGTGAAAAGAGACAAATTCCTATTACAAATAAGGCACAACTATTCAACAGCAAGGATGATTCACCACAGGAACAAGCTACCAAGGAAAGTGGTGGATTCTCCATCTCTTGATGTCATTTAATGAAGACTAGATGCCTTTTTGGAATGTATTTGCCAAAAAGCAGCTATTGTGGTATGCAGGAGGCCTGTGATATGCAGGGGGTAAGATTAGATGCTCTAAAGGTCTCTTCTGGCCATAAAGTCTACTAATTTTGGAAAAACTGAGAGTAGCATTGGGAGCAGCCTCTGATGTTTTACTGTCTAGCCGGCTTGCTTCCTAGTATGAACACTCATTGAGTGGGGTGATCCACAGAGAGTAACTCAAACCTCCAACGTGTCTGGTCAGCGGCAGGACATTAGCACTGCAGGAGAAGGGTGTGTGTGTGGCAGTGACATCACAAAGGCCTTTTGCAGGACCTCAGCC
>NW_020674290.1:0-1007 GCF_002925995.2 Terrapene triunguis | reverse complement strand
GAGGAACCTCTTTCGAGTTTTCTCCTTTCCTTTTACTGATTTTACTAGGAAACAGACATCCCTGTTCAGAAGGTAAGAGCCTCCGAGAGGTCTGGAACCTGTTCAGTCTGATCCATCTGGTGCCAGCTGAATTCTAGGCATGGAAAACGCTAGTTTAAGGTGGCAGAATTTTATTCCCCACCTGGGATTTTTTCCCTTAGAATCACTGGGGACATTAGGGTTTGTCCTTTTTGTTTTACCTTTTCCTCCATCTCTCCCTACTTTCTCTTCATCTCTTTCTTCTTTTCTCCTTTTCCCAGTTCCCCTCCCACCACCAGGAGGTGTAGAGTGTGTGTGTGTGTGTGTGTCGCGGGGTGTGTGTGTGCTGTGCAGCTCCCATTGTGGGAGCTCCACCAAACAAAGTGGGGCTGAAATAGTCCTCTGACAGTGATCCCCACCGGTGATTTGGGCCAACCTTTGCGCTCTCTGGTAAGAACCCTCAGCCTCCCGCCCCTCAGTGGCTGCCTCCATCCTGGGTCCACTAGATGGAGCCCGAGGAGTTGGAGCCTGGCTCTGGGCAATCTGCTAATGCCTCACATCCTGTTGGTTTTAGGTCTTCGGAAAGTTCTTCTCGGAGGGACAGAGAAGATTCTTCCTCCGGACGGCAGTGCTGGCCATCCACGACCCCCTTCTGCGTGTCAGCCAGGTTGGGCTGGTCCTGGCCTACTCCCTCTTGGGGGAAGCTCAGCAGCTGATGGGGGACAAGGTAAGCAGCTGCATTAGACTCAGGAGATTGGGGCGGGGCCCAGGCCTCATTCCCATCCTATCGCCATTTGCTGGCCTGGCAGCAAGGAGCCTGGTGGGGAATGAGAGCGAGAGTAGGTGCTTCTGGGAAGGGAGATGAATTCACCTCCATGAGCAGGAGGGAACCAGCTTGTCCCCGGAGCAGCTCCAACACAGCTCTTTAGCAAGGCTAATTAATTCTTTGGAAACGGTGCTTTTGCTCTTGGGAAGAGCAGACGAGTCCC
>NW_020674289.1:1585-2822 GCF_002925995.2 Terrapene triunguis | reverse complement strand
GCGACGTTGAAGCACTGCTGTGGCAGCGCTTTAATGTGGGCTGTGTACGTACGGGCTGGTACCGGCTTCTTACCGGTTGCGTACCGGCCCATATTGGCTCACTTTCACCTCTGCCCAGGGCCCGACTCCAGCACTGTTTGAGGCTGGGTCTCTCCCTCGTCCCCATCTTCCACCCCCATGTGCTCCCCCCCCCGCACGCAATTTAAAACGGGCCAGGGCCCACACCCACCACCAGCAGCGCAGCAGAGCTGAGCGGCTTCCTGCCTGCTTGCTCCACGTGGCTGCGAGTGTCTCCCTATGGCCCCTGGGCAGGGTGGGTCTGTCCATGCGCGCTGCTCCCACCCCAAGTGCCCCTGTGGCCAGTAGTGAGCTGCGGGGCCAGTGCCTGGGAGTAGCAGCATGTGGAGCCCCCCCCCCCCAGCCCAGGAACCCCAGGTAAGCACTGCACTCCCCCTCCCCCCACACCTCCCAGATCCTGCACCCCCTCCCTCCGCACCTCCTCCCACTTCCTGTGACTTAGTCACTGTTAACTCTTGCAGCAAAACAGATACAAGAAAATGTGCAAGCGCTATCCGGGGTGACTAAACCGCATGGGGCTCTTCTACAGTTACAGTGCGGCTCCTGGAGCTCCGCATTCACCCCACCCCCCCCCCATTCTCCACCTACCAGACTGGGGGAGAGCTCAAGGCTTCTGCCCTGCGGCAGGGTAGTGGGGCTAGGGGCTTCTGCTGGAGGAGATTGGTGCCTGTTGAGAGAGGGTGGGCACAATTTAAGGTTTACTCCCCCCCTCCCGCTGCCCCCTAAACAGCTCAAGGCCCACAGCCCCTCCCTTCAGCTCCCAGGTTTTAGCTCTGCAGGGGGAAACAGCAGCGAGCTGCAGGGCCGGGCCTCTGCTTCAGTTCCTTGGGGAGAGGCAGCAGCTCTCCCTGCAGCTCCCAGCTGTTTGCTGCTGCCTCTACCCAAGGCGCAGCCCCCAGCTTTCCTGCTCCAGAAGCTGCCGTGCAGGGAGGGGGCCCAGAGCCTGCGCCCAAACTCCCTCCCGGAACCTGCACCCCAACCCCAGCCCAGAGCCCACACCCCTCATCCCCTGCCCCAGCCCAGAGCCTGCACCCAGCACCTGAGCTCCTTCCCCGAGCCTGCACCCCCAGCCCAGAGCCTGCACCCAAACTCCCTCCCAGAGCCCAACCTCTCACTCTGCACTCCAGTCTCCTGCTCCAGCCCAGGGCCTGCACCCCAC
>NW_020674289.1:0-1485 GCF_002925995.2 Terrapene triunguis | reverse complement strand
CAGGCTCTGGGCACCACCAAAATTTCTACAAACCTGACGCCCCACATCGTGTGGTCTGTTTGTTTGCGGGACCATGTGCTGAGCCTAAAGGCATCTAGGAAAGTTGAGAGCCACAGGGAAGGGGCCCAGTGACACCATGTGACCAAGCAGGGCCAGCAAATAGCAAACTCTGGCAAAAATCAGGGGGGGACACCTCCATGCACCCTCCTCTCATATTGCCTCTGGCTTCTGCCCAGCAGGGAGGAGGGTCTCGGGGGGGGGGGGGTCTCACCCCCTCCCCACACAGCTGAAGACCCGAGCCCAGGGAGGCATCTCCCATGAGACTGAAGCCCTGAGCCCCAGGAGGCGCGTCCCGGCTCTCGAATGTCTGAAGATTGTTGTATGCAGCTTGGAGGGTCAGTAAGTTTGGCCCACCCCTGCCAGGGCCAGATGATGACATTCTGAGGCCCTAAGATAGGTCAAGTGTAAGAGGCCCCATTAGTCTCTCAGGACATTGAATATATAGAAAACCCCTGGGGATACCTCTGCAGGGAGGCCTGGCGCCACGAGGACGGCTCTTCGGGACCTCACAGCTAGGAGCAACAACATCTCACCAGTTCTTCAGGAGGAGGACGACCCGCGGAGAACCTCTACCCAGGACCCAGAAGCTGCCCTTCGCCCTGCTGCTCTGGAGAAGGCTGCTACCAGAGGAGCCCCTCCCCCCCGACAACGACCCAGGACCAGGATGCTGACTGCTGCCCTGCTGCTCCAGAGAGGGATGCTCCCGAAGGAAACACCTCCTCGACCCGGGACCCCGAAGCGACTGATCACCCTGCTGCCCAGAGGAAGGCTGCTCCAAGGGGAACGCACTCCACAGCCAGGATCTCGATGCCACATGCCGTCCTACCAGGCAAAGAGATGTCGTAGCCAGCATGTCCAGCCCCGCCCCAGGAGCGCCTTCACCTCCTCAAGCTTTTCTGCCAGACCGAGAGGAGCCACCCCGCGAGTCTGCAGACAGAACAGAGGGTGAGGCAGGGGAAGACGACTGCATCTAACTCTGATCCCCACTGACGCTCCGGCTTCCCCAGAGCCACAGCACGTAAGGGAGGACCAGTCGCCAGCCTGACCCTAGCTGTACAGTACCTTCCTTCTGACCTTGTTTAAAATCAAATTTACACATTCGCTTTAATAATTTTAAATGTGTTATCAGTTTAATATCTGATACGTCCTCTGAGGACTGTATATTAAATGGATTTTTGGAACAGGAGCTTGCTCCATCCACTCCACGCATTGACCTGGTATTGCAGTACCTCCAGGAATAGTGCACCTCCCCTCGGAGAGCATTGTGGTTATAAAAAAGAGAAACTAATTTCTCTAACCAGGTTGATTTTTGTATAGTTTCTTTTAATCGGAGCCTACACTGAAACCCAATATTTTAAAAATGTCAGTGCACTAGACCCACCCACGGACAAAGGGGCTCTTGCTGCTACATACATGTTGAGGCAA
>NW_020674288.1:1728-9556 GCF_002925995.2 Terrapene triunguis | reverse complement strand
TTCTTGGCTCCATCTCATTCTCCAATTCACTGTCCATCTGGGTTTGGGGACTGAGAGGAATCATCAGGCAAAGGTTAAAGAACAACAGGCAGAGGAAGTCTGGGTTGTTGATGTTTATAGTTCTCAATAGGGAAATAATCTTCCCATGACACCTGAATATTGGAAAGTTTACAACAGAGAACAAGGAAGAAAAAAAACACCAAACAAACAAACAAACCCCACAACAACCCCCAAATTCTTGCAATTAACCATCTGCTTTAACTCTTGTTTTACACTCAGTTCCTAAGAACATCTCTGGAGACGATAGACAACAGTGCCTGGAGCAGCCAGATAAGCCTTGAGTTGAGCCAGCAGATGGCTGGCTATGCCAGCCCTTCCAAAGAGAAGGTTTGTTATCTGTTAAGGCTTAGTTTCTAGTTAATTTCCCTTGAAATTCTGATTGGGGGGGCCGCATAAGGCTTCTCTCGAGGCTTCATTACTTTATATTTTATTCTGCATATAAAATTTGTTTTTACTTGTTCCCTGCTCTCTTGTCCCCCTCCCCCCCCCGCCCGCCCTTCCAATATTTGCTTGGACAGGCTGCTTGTCCGTACTGCATTGTTGGTTCTCTGGCTGGGCTAGATGATGGGATGTTTCTGCAGTATGGATGCTTGGACTTGGCTATCTTGTTCCTTCCTGAGTGTTGCTGAGCTGGGTCTGTACTGACAGGCACGTTGTGTTACTGATATCTCAGGGCTGGTCTCTTTCTTTCAGAGTTTCCTGTATAAGGCGCTAGGAATGTCCTTAGCAGTTTGTCAGGACCTGGTCCACGTTAAATCACAGACTCACAAATTTCTGACAACAACAAATTATATGGAAGCCCCTGAGAGAGAGGTGAGGACTCTGTCCCTCTCCCCACTTTACCAAGTAATCCCTGAATGCTCCCTGTGGGGCTCAGCTCTGAGTTGGCCTGGGACAGAAGCCATTTTGCTTCATTGCTATTTCACTCAGCCCCCGCTGCCCATGTGTCTCAGGCCTCACTGGCACTTTACACCACTTCAGGTGAAAGGAATGGACTCGTGGGGTCTATCAGGCACCTGGTTAGATCCTAACCAGTATTTTTCTTGGGTGACAGGGAGTCATTTCCATCCTCGCATTCGCTGCTGAGAGCCACTTGGACCTCACCTTGAACGCACTTCAGGAGTTTGGGGCTGCAATGAGCAAGGTTAAGATTTCTGGGCTCATGGACCGTCTGAAGGTAAAGGAGCCAGGGGCTTCTCTCAAACTTCCTCTCCCTCTAAAGCAGGGGCAGCAACCCTGTGGTAGTGTCTGCTCTGGTCAGCTAGCATTGTCCCCCAATGTATGCGTTCTGCGTGATGCCTGCAGTTAAGCAGAGAGGAGCACAATCTGGAGCTGGGGTTCTCTCAAATGATTTTTATCGTCTGATGTCTCATGGCTTGAGCACCCCTCCCATGCACAATGTGTGGGAACTACATCAGTTGCTTGCATGGAAAAGCATTTAAGGTATTTTTAGATGTTTTTTAATCCCGGTTAGTAGCTGGAAATGAGGAGGTGTTGCAAGCAACATGTGGCTAACCAACCTGCTGTAAGTAGACCACCAGTGGTCTACAGATGACAATTATGGAACCTCTGATTTAGAGCAGTGGTTCTCAACCTTTCCAGATTAGTGTACCCCTTTCAGGAGTCTGATTTGTCTTGTGTACCCCAAATTTCACCTCACTTAAAAACTGCTTGCTTACAAAATCAGGCATAAAATTATTAAAAAGTGTCAAAGCACATTATTACTGAAAAATTGCTTATTTTCTCATTTTTACCATATAATTATAAAATAAATCAACTGGAATATAAATATTGTACTTGCATTTCAGTGTGTAGTATATAGAGTAGTATAAAGAAGCCATTGTATGAAATTTTAGTTAGTAACTTTGCAAGTGTTTTCTTTGTAGTCTGCTGTAAAACTAGGCAAATATCTAGATGAGTTGATATACCCCCTGGAAGACCTCTGCAGACCCTCAGGGGTACACAAGTACCCCTGGTTGAAAACCACTGATCTAGAGGATAGAGTAGGAGACTAGGCCTCCGGGCTTCCATTGCTGGCTCTGCATTTACTCACTGTGCAGCCCTAGGCAAGACATTTAGCGCCTGATCTTGTACCCACCAGTGTCAACGACTAAGCTCCCATGTACTTCACTGCTGTAGGTTCAGCATATTAGGCTCTCTGTGTCAGACTGACCCGTGGGAATGATGGAGATACTAATAACTCCCTACCTCACACAGTTATTATATTGCTTAAATACTGTTTGCAAGTGGTTTGAGATATTTGGCTGAAAAGAGCTTTGCAAGTGCTACTGTGAGCAATTCCTCGGTCTGCACAGATCAGAATTCCAAGGCAAAACGAATCAGAAGAACTTGTCTCTAGTGACGTTTCCGATTGTCTAGGACTACCACCATGGGAAAAGAGGCAAGACTCGCAGCACCCTGATGCTGACATACAGCAACGTGGCTGTCCATGCTCCAAAAGAGCAGCTTCTCTCCCGAGTAGAGGCAGACATCACAGGGAACATCCTTCACCATTACAGAGCCAGTTGTCAGGTAAGAGCTTTTGCGTGATAAGTGTTAGGGGCATTACCCTGAAGTTATAGCATTGCCTCTGAGTTT
Organism: Terrapene triunguis; assembly: GCF_002925995.2. NCBI lineage: Eukaryota > Metazoa > Chordata > Testudines > Emydidae > Terrapene > Terrapene triunguis. The sequence continues at coordinate 6,898 of NW_020674288.1, read as the reverse complement.
ATAGAGAGAGGGCTTACGTTTTCTAAAACTCTCCTTTGAGCAATAATTTGTCATATAACTCAAATTTAAAACTGTAATAGATGGAGCGTGAGCTGTCACATGTTGTATCATTTTTGTTGCTCTTCTTTGTATTTTCTCTAGTTTCTCTATATTCTTCTGAAATTCTGTAGACCACAGCTACACAGTAATTCAGATGCAGTCAGACTCAGGCTATTCAGAATAACACTCTAACTCCCCTAATATGTATGTGTATCTAGCACTATCTTTCGCTACCCAAGAGAGACTAGTGCTAGCTTGTATTTAGTTGATTTGCTGTCACTCTGTTTCTTGGACGCACTACTTCCCTTACCTCTTATCTGTCTTCTTGTTTGTCTGTGTGCTCCTTATTTCTGTTCCCTAGGTGTCTGACTGCTGGCACTGACTCTCATCTCAGAGCAACCTCTCCACGTCACTTTGCCATTCAATTCTGCCCTGTCTGACTGAGACTCTCACTTAGGCATTGTCAAAAACAGTTGAACCAAGCTGATATCTTCCAGTAGTTCACAAATGCAAATATTACATAGGATGGCCCCTGATATTGACCTCTCCAAAACACCCCCTCTGGATACATTTCCTGCCTTTTGGAAGATTTAACAATAGTGATTTCCCTCTGCTCCATATTCACCAGCCAGGACATTTTGAGGATGTGCGTTATGTGGGACTATGTACATTGCTAAGAGCTGTTTTGCATTTTGTTTTTCAGGTGCTGGGCATCACTTTTGGGAACAAGGTAAATTCTAAATAATCTGCCCTCAGCTCTTTCATTTTCTATACACAAGTTGCTTGTTTAAATTGCACAGAGCTTGATTTCCTTGCTACATCAAGCAGGAGTCCTGGCTGCTCTGGTGTAAGTGGACCTGGATTTATTTGATGAACCTGGGTTTTCTTTTCTTCTGAGGTGGGTGCAGAGCCAGGGTCCTCTGCCTTCTGGGGTCTGCGGACACCTCTCTCCTCTCCTGAGGCTAGATTTAATTCCTGATCTTTATCTTCTGGACTCTGGTTCTTCTCTCAGTTTCTCATCCACATCCTCTTGTTTCTCCTTCTGGATTATGTAGGACATGTACCTAAAATTAACCCTCATCCAGAATGTCACGGAGATTAGCTGTGCCATCTTGGAGACCAGAGACTCCCAGGAGTTCGAATTCTCTTACAAACAGGAGCTCCTTGGCTACATGCTGGTGAGTGATTAGGAGCTTTGAGGACTGAAGTACAAAGGAGTTTGTTGTAATGCAATAAGACTGGTTTTCCAGGGAGATGTTATTTTATCCATTGGCTGTGACTGTACTACTGCAGTCTCATGAGCTACCTGCATGGCACCCCGAATGCTGGGTCCACTCTGAGCTCGGCAGGGATGCTGACATATTGTGGGCTGTAACTGGAAGGAATGGCTTGTGTCTGGTGAGTTATCTTTGTCCTCCGTATAATCTGCAGATGGCCCTACGGTCCATTTCAGAGGCAGAGAGCCTGCTGAGCCCAGTGTCTGTTTATTACAGGTCTGGCATATGGCCCTATTTCAGGGTGTGAGAGGAAGACCTCTCTGCCTTTCAAATCCATTTCCTATTTTTTATGTCCCTATTAATGCATTTCAGGACTTCATTAAAAAGGAACCACTGGATTCCCTGGCATCTCCAGTTCGCTACAAGGCAATTCTTGCCATTGAACATCTGAGGTAGGCTATTTTCTGCCATATTTCCTGGCACTGTGATGACTTCTTATTTGTTAATTCATGAGTGTCAGGTTGGGAGCAGTCTGATGCCTGCAGGGTTTGGCTCACATGCTGCTCACCAGCAGAACTTTCGTTCTTGAGGGTTTGAATGTGTCCATTTGGAGGTTTGTGCTTGAAAGATACAAGATTGGAGGTTGGGGGGCATGCAGTACAATGGAGGAGAGTTCAGATGGGGAGGGAGGTGTCTGGCTAGCTGGCAGGGGGAAGGAAGCTTGTGGGTTTCTCTAAAAAGGGGACTTGAAGCTTTAGCTTTACTTCTAGATGAGCCAATACTTAATAGAGGTGCAAAGAGGTGCTCAGCTGCAAAGTGAAGGGTTGTTTGCATTTGGGGTTCTAGACTGGGGCAATCTCTAGTCATTGGACCCATTTCTTGTACTTGGAGGTGGTACTGAGTCTAATGCATGACTTTTCTCCCTATCTTTCTTCTGCCAGCAAACTCAAACCATCTTTGACCTTGGAGGGAAACCGTGAGCTCCTTGATGAGTGTTTCAAAAGTTTATTTCCCCTTCCTCCCTTGGAGAAGATGAAAGAGGAAGGTGAGACAGCAAAGGATACTCTGCATAGACTGGTACGTGACAACAATTCTCCTCTGGCACCATCCACTGTATTTCTGCCCAGCAGGCACTGGGTGATGGCAGTCACACATGGCCTCCCTGGCAAGGTTATGGTTAGCTTTCCCCGGCCCACACACACAAATGATCTGTGCTGAGCCTCACTCCTTCTCTTCTGGTTTCAGTCACTGTACGTGAGGTCCTTGGAAGCCCTTGGCAAGCTAATGAAGACTTTGCTGGAGGAAGAACCAACCGCAGACTGGTTCCAGGAAATGTTTGAAGTGAGTAGACCATTGAACCGTGGTGGAGATTGTTTCTTGTGTTACAGCAGGGAAGAGTCAGAGATTTAGGGGGTCAAGCTTCAGTTGTGGAGGAATTTTCCACAACGGAGTGAATTTTAGGGAGAAAGCACCAAATTCTTTCTGGGATAAGCGGGCATGTGCCCCACTGAAATCCACGGAAGCTATGCCATTTTATGCCAGAGCTGGATTGGGATCAAGTTCTTACAATGGAGTTGACATTACTTGGACCGGCAAGAAAATCACCACTGCAGTAGCCAAATCCAAGAGAACCAGTTGAAACTGATCACTTCTTCGAAGAGGAATTCATTACTATTGAGTTAAGCCCTGTGTATGGAAACTCATTCAGAGGAGACTTCCTGTTCCTCAGACATGAACAGAATATCTTGAAGAGCTGAGGGGTGGGGAGTTTGTTGCACCTTCAGTATAAAAATGAAGTTATAAAAGGAGCTGGGCTGGGGGTACTTCTCTGCTCTTATTCAAATTAATAAAAAGAAATGCTCCTCTCTGTCATTTTGCCACTCGACATGGGAGAAGTTGCCCAGGAAACAGACCACAGCAGCAGACATCAAACAGCATGCAATGTGCTAGACAGCTCCCATCAGACAGTCTACAGCAGACATCACATACACGGGCCCAGATTCATCTCTCATGTACCTCCTTTGGCTTCAATCACCAGAGGTGAATCTGGTCCCTGGGACTTGTATATCTAAGGGGCTCTTCCATTAGACCTGTAATTCCTTTGCTACATGGAGGTCAGATGCTTTGGAGAGGGATTTTAGTGACAATTAAACCTGTTTAAGAGGAACTTTTGGGAGGGATTTTCTGGTACTAACTCTGTCCATTCCCCTGCTCTACCAACAGCTACTAAGGCCATGGTTCAGTTCAGGGAAGGAGTGGGAGAGAGAAAGGGCCTTGCAGGCCAGCAACCAGCTGCTGACTGCCTATCAAGAGGCAGTTAATAGCACAGTGAGTATAGCCTCTTACTCTTCCTTGAGCTGACTTCCCTGCTTATATCAGATCTGACACTCAACGCAAATGCATGACAAACTCTTCCAGGGCAGCAGCTGGGATCTCAAGGTGACTAAGATCCCTCTGCTTCCATAAGAGAGAGGTTTACACAACAATGCCGTGACCACACTCCGGGCAGACTGCAAGAAGTAGAGGGCAGCCAATCCCCCAAACTGATGGCTTATTCTATAATTAGATTCACCAAGTCAACAACAAAAGAGCTTCCACCCTAGTTAACAAGATGCCAAATGCAGCCCCCTTTTGGCATTCCAGAACTTGGCTCCCATCTAAACATCCATGTCTTGGAAGTGGGGGGAGGGATGGCTCAGTGGTTTGAGCATTGGCCTGCTAAACCCAGGGTTGTGAGTTCAATCCTTGAGGAGGCCATTTTGGGAAGTGGGGTAAAAAGCTGTCTGGGGATTGGTCCTGCTTTGAGCAGGGGGTTGGACTAGATGACCTCCTCAGGTCCCTTCCAACCCTGATATTCTATATCTAATATAGTGAGGGGTTACTGAAAACCTGATTCACATATGTGAGGTTCATTGATCTTAAAGGACCAGATGCTTATCCCCAGGTCAATGTGAATCTCAGGTCTTTCCCAAATATCATGCTGTCAGCCAGTCCTTAATAACTAAATCTAAGATTTATTGTTAAAAGAAAGAAGAGAGTTACAAATGGTTAAAAGATCAATATCCATACAAGTGACTTTCAATGTTCATAGTTCAGGATCACAACAGTGATGGAATAAACTGCTGGTTTGTAAAAGTCTCTCTGGAATCATCCCAACAGATCAGAATCCAAAGGCAGCTTAGATGTAAAGTCTGTTAGTTTTTTCCATGCACTTTCCAGGTTATTCCAAATGATTATTTGGAAAATCTCTGTCCTGTGACTTAAACTTTCCCTGTTCAAAGTTTAAGCAGACTAGAGATGATAGGATCAGGCCCAAGCCTTCTCTTTTATAGCTATTCTAGCAGGCTGACAAGCCTACCTCACAGAAATTGTCACAGAAGGACCTTTCCCCAATGCAGATTGCCTGTTGTACTTTGCTTTGAAGATAATCTTCTATTTCCTGTGCATACACAGTAAACTAGTTACATTCATTCACATCAGGTAATTAGCCGTTCTTCCATTATAACACAGATAGTTAAGCTGAAGATAATGTAGAAATTATTGGTTTCCTGAAGTGTCTTACATCTTTGATTTTCAGGTTAACTGAAGACCTTGCATACATAATTAAGGCAATTAAGACATGAAAGGGAATTAGCATCTACAAGCTAATTTGGTTACATTGTGAAACTTCTAACCGGGTATAGATAAACACAGACAAATACACTTAGCAACTAGTGTTCATTTTTGAATGAGTTGATGATTGCTAGTCTAATACATCTCTTTGAAATTCACATGCAAGTGAACTGTCTATTTCCTCATGTTAAAATATGTTAAAATATCCTCACACCTTCTATGGGTCATCTCGATTATCACTTCAAAGGTTTTTTTCTCTCTCCTGCTGATGATAGCTCATCTCAATTGATTGGCCTCTTACA
>NW_020674288.1:0-1628 GCF_002925995.2 Terrapene triunguis | reverse complement strand
GGATACAGACTAACACGGCTGCTACTCTGAAACCTGTCTTGATACAGTAGAAGCGCCTCTTGTTAAGTTATTATGGGTCATACACAGGTTGACTGGTCTGCCAGTGTCACAAATGCATTCTTGGTTCTTATGCTCCCAGGATGCTAAAGCTGAATTTCTATTTAATCAGCTAAGAACATAAAACATAAGAGTGGCTATCCTGGATCCCCCAGAAGAATGGTTCATCTAGCCCAGTATCCTGTCTTCTGATAGTGGTGGGTGCCAGATGCTTCAGAGGGAATGAACAGAACAAGGCAATTGTCAAGTGAACCATCCCCTGGTGGACAATCCCAGCCCCAGCTTCTGGCAGTCAGAGGCTTAGGGACACCCAGATCATGGGGTTGCATCCCTGACCATGTTAGCTAATAGCCATTGATGGACCTATCCTCCGTGAACTCATCTAATTCTTTTTTGAACCCAGTTATACTTTTGGCCTTCACAACATCTCCCTGGCAAGGAGTTCCACAGGTTGACTGCATTGTGTGAAGAAATGCTTCCTTTTGTTTGTTTTAAACCTGCTGCCTATTAATTTCATTGGGTGACCCCTTGTTTCTGTGTTATGTGAAGGGCTAAATAACACTTCCTTAATGACTTTCTCTACACCAGTCATGATTTTATAGTTCTCTATCATATTCCCTCTTAGTCGTCTCTTTTCCAAGCTGAAAAGTCCCTGTCTTTTTAATCTCTCCTTGTACGAGAAGTTGTCCCATACGCCTAATAATTTTTGTTGCTCTTCTCTGTATTTCTTCCAATTCTAACATATCTTTTTTGAGATGAGATGACCAAAACTGCACACAGTATTCAAGGTGTGGGGGTACTGTAGATTTATACAGTGGCATAATGATATTTACTGTCTTATTATCGATCCCTTTCCTAATGGTTCCTAACATGTTGTTAGCGTTTTTGACTGCATGTTGAGCAGATGCTTTCAGAGAACTGTACACAACGACTCCGAGGTCTCTTTCTTGAGTGATAACAGCTAATTTAGACCCCATCCATTTGTATGTACAATTGGGATTATGTTTTCCAATGTGCATTACCCAGTTCAGTACAGGAATCAGAGGCACAATGTTACCAGATGTGCCCATTACTTTGGGTAGGCTCATTGATTAAGGTTACTCTTCGGGGGGGGGGAGGGAGGGTTCTGTAACTTTATTAATGTGGGGCTTATGTCACTTGTGTGTTCATATGGAGCTCTACTCCTTCCTTCTATAAGTCCCCTCCCAATGGAGCTCCCAATGGAGCTACCCTGCAGGACCTAGGTTCCCCAGGGCTAATAACTAGCACTAGATGAACATGCGCGCGCACACACACACTAGCAGAGCAAGTCAATCAGCACTCCCCAGCTGATCCCCTCATATGTCCCTGTACTCAATGGGTTGGGTTAAGCAGCACTTTCAGCTGCCCCCCCTTATGTGCCCCAAGTTTAACACATCCTTATCACACTTTCACATTATAATTGTACTGGGAGTAACACACTTGATGAGCAAACCCCACAGTATTTTTGGGCACTACAGGGATCTTTAGCTTACGTACAACAAGCATTGCTGCAGAGTAAATGGGGGAAGCTAAAAACACAAAAGAGTAAA
>NW_020674287.1:1258-1697 GCF_002925995.2 Terrapene triunguis | reverse complement strand
CCGCCAAAAGCCCTTCTCCAAACTAACCCTTAACTACATGATGTTCTATTTTAGTAATTCATGGTGGCTGAATGCATACAATATGACTGCAATTAGCTTGATGAAATTCTGGGGTAAGACACCCCTCAATTCTGGAGTAACATTAGGCACCAAATTAGTTGTGTGAAACTGGGCCACAATGGCAGGTCAATAAGGAATGGAGCAGAAAGGAAACCCAGAAGGAGGATATTATGATTCAGAAGCATTTTAATGTGAATCGGAAGAGAAGTACACAGAAAGCGACGGAAAGAATTCAGAATTAAAATAATATCTCCAAGGTATCAAGAAGGTCTACAGTGAATCATTAGCTCCAAGGTGATGCATTTCACAACAGATGTTCTTCGTTCTTCATCACAGCTGTAGATTTTCACAATAAAGTTCTCTTTGCAACCATTTTAAG
>NW_020674287.1:0-1158 GCF_002925995.2 Terrapene triunguis | reverse complement strand
GGAAGAGAAGTACACAGAAAGTGACGGAAAGAATTCAGAATTAAAATAATATCTCCAAGGTATCAAGAAGGTCTACAGTGAATCATTAGCTCCAAGGTGATGCATTTCACAACAGATGTTCTTCGTTCTTCATCACAGCTGTAGATTTTCACAATAAAGTTCTCTTTGCAACCATTTTAAGGTATTACTTTCATCACAGTCAGAATTAAATGAGACAAAGCACAACTAAAGGCAAGAACGAAACTACTTCTCCAGTAAACAACATATAAATCAAAGATGAAAGCAGAAACAAATGGCACATATGCATGAAAGGACACATAGGGCTTAATTCTCATTGACACTTGGGGCGGCCAAAACCCTGGAGCCGGCCCTGCCCAATGGCAAGGATAAAGGTACCAAAAACCTTTGGGATAGCCCCAACAACACTTGTATGGCCTTTGTCTGGTGTTCCATCCGCCGACCCCTGTAAATGTAAAATGTATTACTGGCACGCAAAACACCACTTCTGAAAGGTTGCTGACCCCTGACATAGATCCTCAGTTCCTGGCTATGTGTTGCCTCCCAATTTCCTCTTCCTAATCCTCTTCTTCTACTTACTCTTAACCTCCCGCTCAATCAAACCCTGTAGATTAAACATATGTTATAAACCATTCTACCTTGCATGATGAGATATTTATTTTCTTTTACAAAATGTTTATACAAAGTATGGCAGGGACAAAGTTCATAAGGTTAGTTTCCTTGTGTGGATTTTGCCTCAACAGTCTGACCACTTCCCTCCTTGAGCAGATTGTGGCATTTTCTGTTTGTCTAACTTGTGCAACACTGTACAAAATACTAAGGACCAGATTATGAGCTGGGTGAAATTGGCTCAGTTATACTGACTTCAGTGGAGCTATGATAATTTACCCCACCTATGATAATTTACATCCACTCCAAACCGAGCTTCCCCTAACCACGGAAAGGGAAGAGCATTTCTTCGATTTTCAGATGTCCTTGCAGTCAACGGAGCTGGAACAATTTACAGCAGCTTATGATCTGGCCCATAATCTACACATTGGATTTTTATGCGAAAGCGAACCTCGTAGCTGCAATTTAAAAAAAAAAAAAAAGAGACTAGAAATCATGACCTGATTAAGGCCTAGAAATGAGAGAAATTGG
>NW_020674286.1:1797-2401 GCF_002925995.2 Terrapene triunguis | reverse complement strand
GGAGGGGTCACAGCAGGCTGGAAAGGAGACCTGGAGTCCCAGGGCCTGTTGTGGCTGCATGGGGGGGGGCAGGGGGGCACACCCAGGGTTGCCCCCCCAGGTCACATGACATCTATGGGGCTTTTAGGGGGTCAAGAAGCTCCATCACAGCCCCTTGAGCTCCACAGGACCTGGATCCGTGCCCCCCAGCCCCTCACCTTTCCATAACTTCTGGATCCAGGTCCTGTGGAGGCTGGGAGGGGGGGGCATGAATCCAGAGCAGATGGGGCCAGGGGTGGGGGTATGGGTCCTTGGAGGTGGGGGAAGCACAGATCCAGGGCAGGTGGGGGATAGTTCTAGGGCAGGTGGGGGCTGGGGAGGGAATAGATCCATGCCGGCGCAGCTCAGCTGGGGGGGCCCATGGATCCAGAGCGGGGGGAGGAGGGGCTCTCTGGGACAGGACAGGGCAAGGCAGTATGAGCGAGGCCCTCCTATCTCATTGATCAAGGCTGGACTGTCCCACCTCTGTCCGCCCCGGATTCCTGCAGGGTCAAGAGGCCGAATGCTCCCTCTGGGCTCCCCCCCCCCCATTCCGATTTGCACAGGGCTCCACTCCCATGTGGGC
>NW_020674286.1:0-1697 GCF_002925995.2 Terrapene triunguis | reverse complement strand
TCCTCCGGCTGACCTCGGAGCGCCCCTGCAGCCCTGAGAGCCCCAGCTCCAGGCCCAGAGCTGGAGCTGGAGGCTGGGGGTGCGACTGGGCGCGGGAGCTGGACCCTGGGCTCCTGGTCTGAAACCTGCTCCCCTCACTGTTTCTAGCCTGTGGGGGGTGAAGGATTCTCAGGGGAGGGGGTTGGGGGGGGTGGGACGACCTCCTAGCGGGGTTCAGACGAACCCAGAATCCGACCGGCTTTAGAAAACACTCTTAGAACAAGCCTTTTCCCATTGGAACGACCCCCCACCCCCGGCCGGCACTGCCCCCCCATCTCCACCAGGCCATGTTGGTACGGAAGAGGCATTGGGGACCCCTGTCTCAGAACCCCCAGGCCTGGGAAGCAGTGACTTCTGCACCAGGGCTGGGTAGTGAGGGAGCCCCTGGGGGCTGGGGCTGATGGGGTCAGTCAGAGAGGGGCCCCCTTGGACTGGGAGGGGTAATAGTGCCTGTAACATGGCCAGTCCCCTCCCCCACCATGATACCCCAGCCCCACCAGGATGCTCCCAGCACCCCGCAATGCTCCCAGTCCCCCCCGCCACCCCGAGCCACCATCCTCCCCTGTGCTGCCCCCAGCTCCCGTTTGCTTTTTGCTTTCAGGGTTTTTCTCTTTCAGGGTTAATGATTTGTTAAGGAAAAATCCAAACCCAGTCAGAAAGAATCCACCTCCCACACGCGGGCACCGCCCCCGCCCCCCACCCCCAGCAGGCTGGTGCCCGTACACAGCTCGGCAGCTGCCTGGGTGCTGTGCTTGGGCACCTGGCGTCTGAGCCGGGCGATGGTGAGAGACCGGGCTGGCACGGCTCTGCCAGACGCCGGGTGGGCGGCGGAGCTGCCAGCACGTTCCTGGCAGGAGCAGAGAACACGGCGTCTGCTTGGGAGCTCGGAAACTCAGCGTCCTTGTCGGGGTGAATTGAGTCCTGGATCGACAGCCCCCCCCATCCCCCGGCCATGCTCGGAGCTGGGCTGGGGTTAACCCCTCCCCGTGCCCCCCTAGGAGCCTTGGCCCGTGGCTGCCCAGGCTCTCTGCTTGTCCTCGGGATATGAGAGCCCCTAATAAACGGGCACAAGGGGCCCTGTTGTGCCAGACGCTATACACAGACCTTGGGAGAGCAGGTCCCTGCCCGGGAGAGCTCACAGGCTAAATAAATCTACCCTGGCTCCATTCTTTCACCCCAATGTTCCCTCTCTCCTTCACCCCCCGGTAGTTTTCAGCCTGATCCTTCCTTAGGGTGGCCAGAGAGCAAGTGTGACCGGGGGTGTGTGTGCGGGGGGTGGCGCCTATATAAGAAATATATATATATAGGCGCCTATATAAGAAAAAGCCCCGAAAATTGGGACGTTTGGTCCTATTACCCTCAAGCCTCTTCTCCCCGGCTTTGCTTCCTCCTCCTCTCCGACTGGAGCTGGGGAAGGGGACAGAGGAAAAGGCACAAAGGCAAAGAGGAGACAGAAAGTGACGGGAGGGGGCAGAGCCAGCGGCGGCTCTATGTTTTTTGCCGCCCCAAGCACGGCACTCAGGCGGCGTTCAGTCCGCTGGTCACGCGGATTCGGCAGCGTTTCTGCGGGTGATCTGCCGGTCCCACGCCTTTGGCGTACCCGCCGCCAGACCTCCCGCAGGCATGCCGCCGAAGGCTGCCTGACTGCCGCCCTCACG
>NW_020674285.1:832-1662 GCF_002925995.2 Terrapene triunguis | reverse complement strand
CCCTCTGCCCTAGCCCTGAGCCCCTCATTCCCAGCCCCACCCCAGAGACCGCACCCCCAGCCGGAGCCCTCACCCCCTTGCACCACAACCCTCTGCCCTAGCCCTGAGCCCCTCATTCCCAGCCCCACCCCAGAGCCCACACCCCAAACCTCTGCCCCACTTCAGCCCCCCTCCCACACTCCGAACCCTTCAGCCTCACCCCTGCCACACACCGTGCATGTGCAGAATGAATTTTGTGATGTGCAGCAATATACAGGTGATGTGTCACATAACAAAATTGCACATATTGGTGCACATCACAAAATTCATTCCGCACACGGACATAAAAAATTTGAGGAAACACTGCTCCTGACTTTCAACCTATCTGTCACATCTTGAATTTCATACAGTGACTGATCAGAATAAAGTGCTCTCAAGTGAGCTACAGACCAACAGTGGTTCATAGTAATTATTCAGCCAGTATTTTAGAAGACCTCGACCACTAGAGGAAATCCTGACCTGCTAAGAGACAATTAATGGAGAGAAGCAGCAAGATTAATCCCATACATTGGATTGGTTGTGACTTATTTGCCTGATTTGAAAAGAGACGAAAAGGACCTGAGTCTCCTCGCTGGCGAGAGCCCCCTGCTCGGCCAATCAGCACTGAGACTCTGAGGGGCGGGAGGCTGAGAGGTCTCACCAGATGTCCCAAAGGACGGCCCAGGTCATCATCAGAGGGGATCACTCTCAAATCCAGCCCCACCTCTTTGTGAGGACCTCCCGCAATGAGAGCACCCCCCACCGCATCCACACCCCACACACACCCCTCCTTGGTAGAGGGAGGGAAGCCG
>NW_020674285.1:0-732 GCF_002925995.2 Terrapene triunguis | reverse complement strand
AGAAAGGGGGGAGGAAAGAGGAAAAGGGAAACCAAAAAGGATAAACCTCAATGTCCCCAGGGATTCCAAGCGTCAAAGTCCTAGGCAGGAAATCAAATTTGGCCACCTTAAGCCGGTGTTTTCTGGGCCTAGAATGCTGCCTGCACCAGGGGGATCAGACTGAACAGGTTCCAAACCTCTCTGGGCCTCTTACCTTGTAAAAGGGAAGTTTGTTTTTGGCACAATCAATGGTAGGAAAGGAGAAAACTCCACAGAGGTTCCTCCTCATGCTCACATCCATGAATCCTAATTCTCTCTCAGTCCTCGAGGAGAGACCTTGCGAAGGAGACTTGCGGCAGCGAAGCCGGGGGGGTCTCAGAGACTGGCCTGGCCCTGCACCTTTGTCCTGCCCGGCTGATGTCAGGGTCTCTCTGTGAGGTCACCCCCTCCCCACCACCTTTGCCCAATAGGCTGAGTTCCTGCAACAGGCCTTTGTGATGTCACTGCCACCCCCACCGCTCCCCTCCAAGCTGATGTCCTGCCCCTGGCCAGCCTCGTTGGGTGTTTGTTTCCCCGGATCTAGGGTTGCCAACTTTCTGACCCAACAACACTGACCACCCTTGCCCCGCCTCATCAAGGACGGAATGTAAGGCTGAGTTCACTCACCAACCCCCTGAAACGTGTCAGTGCCCCAGAGAAAACCGGACCTGCTATTGGAACAAGATGCTGGAGATCTGAATGGGAAAGGGACTG
>NW_020674284.1:2031-4229 GCF_002925995.2 Terrapene triunguis | reverse complement strand
GCCAACGGACCATTTGAAGTCCGCCTCGAGCCCCTCAGGCGGTAACAGTTTTGGCGCCCAACGTGGGGCTCGAGGCTGAAATTTAGCCTTGCCCGGATCCCTCCTGGTGGCCGACAGATTACAGCGACGACCGACGCCCAGCGCGCACCGGTGACTTCATCGGGGGCCTCGGCATAGACGTGGTTTGCTCGACCCCGGAGGGCACGACGGTGCAACGCACACAGACAGTGGAGAAGCAGCTGCGGGCGACGGTGCAGAACCGGACCCTTGGATAAGGTAAGAACAGTCCAGTGGGGATTTTATCTGTCTTGACCTGGGGACGCCCAGTGTCTGCCTGTTTTGACCTGGGGACGCCCAGAGTCTCCCTCAGTATGGGGCAGGGACAGAGTACAGCCAGCAGGGTACAGTGTACATCCTTAGCATGCATTCTGGTGAACTGGGAAGTGTTTGGATCTGATCAGTTAATTAAAGGTAAATGGAAAAGGTTCTGTACAGTTGATTGGCCTCAGTATCAGCTGGAGTGCCAAGAAAGGTGGCCACCGGAAGGATCACTTAATTACAACATGATCCTTCAGTTGCTTTTGTTTTGTCAGAGAACAGGTAAAAAGGGAATGAACATCTCTATGCGTATACGTTTATGGTGTTAAGAAATAGGACTGATATTTTGTTCAAGTGCCATTTGACTCCGACAGGCTCGGTAGTATTGGCTGCTAAACCCCAGAACCCTCCCACTGTTGTAATGCCAGAATCGGTGTCCCCTTCGGCTCCTCCACCCCCACAGGCTTTAGAGAGTACCCCCCCCAGTGGGATTGTATCTGTTGATTACTGAGAGTGTGGTAGCCTGTCCAGGAGCACAGACAGTGTCAGTGTATTCTCATGTTGCTTTTAACATCTGGCTGCTTTCAAGGTAGAGGCAGGAGAATTCTCAACGAATCCAAGCAAGTTCATTTCTTTCTTTGAAGGGTGTCTAGCTAGCCTGACTGGGATGATTGTAATATACTTATGAGAACCCTGTTGTCTGAAGTGGAGCGGAATCAGGTTATAGCTAAGGCTAGGGAGGAGGCACAGAAAAGGCATGATGGGGATAGAGATGGCAAGCCGTTGCCGGATGTCGCTGTCCCCCTAGGGGACCCCCACTGGAATCCGAATGAGGAGGGGGATCTGAGGCTGCTTAACTCCTATAAGGAACTGCTTATGCATGGTCTCCGACACTCAGCTGTCAGGCATAACAATTGGGCTAAGCCTTATGAACTAATCCAGGACTCAAAAGAAAGTCCAGGGGCTTTCCTGCAGCGTATTCGGGATACCATCAGGCAAACTACTAGTGCAAACCCAGATGATCAGGCAACTGAGGCAATTATAAAGGGTATCTTCACCAGCCGTGCGGCCCCTGATATTAAAAGGAAATTGCAGAAGAAGGAGGATTTAATGGGAATGTCTATGGCTCAGATTTTGGAGACTGCAAATAGGGCTTATAGCCTTAGAGAGGGAGAGAAGGAAAAAAGGCAAGTAAAAATGATGGTAGCGGCGGTGCAGGTCGGCGGCAAAGTAAGGCCACAGAAAGGTGGAAGGGGCCGGGGAATGAGAGGCCGTGGATGTGGACGCCCTGGTCCCCAGGAAAGGCGCCTGGGTCGCAACCAGTGTGCCATATGCCGTAAGGAGGGACACTGGAAAAATGAATGCCCTGAAAGGGAAGGTACCCCTATGATGGCAATAAGTATGTGTTAATGGTTGGAGAAAAGGTGTATGAGTGAAGAGTGGAAGGTTCCTTTGGAAGTTAGAAGAAGCCGAGAAAGGGAGAAGAGGAAAAAGCATGGAATGAGTTAACAGAGGAAAATACAGCTAGCAAGCTCAGTCAAGCTGGCCTCAGTCCAAGGTCAGTGTTCACAGCCAAGACTTTGCTGGCAACCAAGAGGAAGGGGGGCTGAATGTGCCCAAGCAACTGAGATCAGCAAAATACTGCAAGGCATAATGAGGACAACAGAAGGGTTAAAAGGCAGCTTTGTTGAACAGTATTGGCTCAAGGATTTAAAAATTCCCCCACTCTGTCCCGACAGGCTTTGGCCAGAGACTTGGAGGAGTGGGATAATTTGTTAATTGCTGCTGTGGGTCTAATCCCTTGTCTCAAAGCTACTGTGAGTCTCCTAAACTTTATTGGACTGCAAGGATACAGGGTATCTCAAAGCAAAGCCCAAATT
>NW_020674284.1:0-1931 GCF_002925995.2 Terrapene triunguis | reverse complement strand
AGATCAGCCACTCCCAAATGCTGACTTGGAATGGTATACAGATGGAAGTAGTACTGTTGTGGATGGGCAAAGGAGGGCTGGTTATGCTATTGTCTCTTCATGATACCGTGGAAGCTGAGAGTTTACCGGCAGGGGAATGCTAACAGCCCAAGGCTCTCCGGTCAAGCATGGGTCTCAAATTCTCCGGCTTTTAGAAGCAGTACAACTCCCCTCAGCAGTAGCAGTGGTGCATTGCAAAGCCCATCAAAGGGAAGATCAAGATGTAACCAAGGGCAATGCCAGAGCAGACAGGGAAGCTAAGCGAGCTGCTACCCTGAAATCACCAGCAGAGGAGAATGCCCAAATGCATGCCCTCATCCCATCAGTGGGTGAGCTTGCAGCCCCTCAGTACTCCCAAGAGGACAGAAACCTGGCTGACAGTCTCGGTCTCCAGGAAAAAGAGGGATGGCTTTATTCCACAGAGGGAAAAATCCTCCTGCCCAAGGGCTTGATTCGACCGGTGTTGCAGGAACTGCATCAAACCACACACGCAGACAGAGAGGCTCTTATCCAGCTCATGAATAAATGTTTTCTAACCTCTGGACTTAAACCCCTAGCATCACAGGTACAAGCTGAATGTTTAATCTGCCAAAAGAATAACCCTCGACCAGGAGTAGCAGTGCCACCAGCCACCCTGGAACCTACCCCAGGCCCAGGATTAGTGTGGCAAATAGACTTTATTGAGTTTCCCAGGACCCAAGGGTACAGGTACCTCCTCGTCTTAGTGGATCGATTCAGCGGATGGCCTGAAGCCTTCCCATGTCGCAACAACACTGCCAAGACAGTGGCTCTTAAGTTTGTCAAGGAAATCATTCCTCGCTTCGGCCTTCCTCAGTGGATGGAATCTGATAATGGAACACACTTCACATCTCAAATTGTTCAAAAGATATCAAGTGCTCTGCAGATCCCCTGGAAACTCCACACACCCTGGCGACCACAAGCCAGTGGAGTAGTGGAACGCACAAATCAGACACTCAAGCGACACCTCTCAAAGGTCTGTCAGAAGGCATCTCTTAAGTGGCCTGATGCCTTGCCCCTTGTGTTACTTCGCATTCGGGCTCTCCCTAAGGGTAGGATAGGGCTTAGTCCCTTCGAGATTATGTTTGGAAGAGCATGGCCTATGAATGGTACCCCAGTTCTGGCAGGGGAATGGGAAGTGGGGTATGGTTTTTTGTCTCAGTACATGTGCCCTCTGTCTGCTGTTCTTTCTTTTCTTCACAGGTACACCAAAGATTCACAGCCTCTTCTGCTGGATACTCCGGGTCCACTCCTTGCAGCCTGATGACTCCATTCTCGTGCGGACCTGGAAGGACGAGCCTCTCCAAGAGAAGTGGAAGGGACCCCACACCATCCTGCTTGTTTCCCATACAGTGGCAAAGGTCGAAGGACACAAGAACTGGATTCATCACTCTCAACTGAAAGCAGTGCCCGCTCCTAAACAGTGGACTGTCCAGCCTGCGGAGAAGACGGCTAACGACGATTTGGGACTTAAGCTGTTATTCAAAAGACAGTAAGGATCACTGGGAATGCGTTGTGATCTTTCTGAACAGTCACAGCATACTCCCCGCGAGAACCCTAAGCATTGGTTTTATTTTCTCACAGAAGGCCGACCTGGCCTATGTATTTGGTCTTGTTATTTTTTGACTTGTTTAGTGTCAATTATTCTTGTCTTTTGGGTATTTGGGTTGTGGTAATTACCATATAGGTTTAGGTTTAGGGTCTCTCACAGCATTTCTTTTTATCACAGAGGCAATTCTTCTGTTACCTACTGTTTCACCCACATCGCATGCAGGATGGGGAGCCATCCCTGCAGATATGGCTACCAACACATATGAGGCCCTGAAAATTGCCTTTGCCCGTGAGTTCAATCTCTCCAACTGTTGGATATGTGC
>NW_020674283.1:937-1772 GCF_002925995.2 Terrapene triunguis | reverse complement strand
AGACCTCCCTTGCTGCAGTTTAAGCCCATTGCTTCTTGTTCTATCCTTAGAGGCTAAGGTGAACAAGTTTTCTCCCTCCTCCTTATGACACCCTTTTAGATACCTGAATCTTTTCCTTCTTGCTACAAGTTTCCAAACTGTCAGTGGGTAACACAATCAAATCACCTTCATGCTCTCCCTTGTGCCCTGGCTAGGGTATCACCCTGATCAGACACAGCTGCTACACCCTTTCCCAGCAACATACTAGCAACAGGCAAAATACAAGCACCAGAATTGTCTGGTCTCTGGGATTTTGCTAAGACACTAACTGGATGCAACTTAGTTACAGTGCCATTCTCCTCAGCAGACACAGACTTAGGACCATTCCCTTCCTGATCAGGAACAGTCAGCATGGATTCACCAAGGGCAAGTCGTGCCTGACTAACCTAATTGCCTTCTATGAGGAGATAACTGGCTCTGTGGATGAGGGAAAAGCAGTGGACGTGTTATTCCTTGACTTTAGCAAAGCTTTTGATATGGTCTCCCACAGTATTCAGCATTTCTGCCGCCCCAAGCAAAAAAAAAAAAAAAAAAAAAAAGCCGCGATCGGCAACGGCAGTTCAGTGGCAGGTCCTTCGCTCCCAGAGGGAGTGAGAGACCTGCTGCCCCCAAATTGCCGCATGTGCCGCCTCTCTCCCTTGGCCGCCCCAAGCACCTGCTTGTTAAGCTGGTGCCTGGAGCCGGCCCGGATTCTTGCCAGCAAGTTAAAGAAGTATGGGCTGGATGAATGGAATATAAGGTGGATAGAGAGCTGGCAAGATCGTCGGGCTCAACGGGTAGTGATCAATGGCTCCAT
>NW_020674283.1:0-837 GCF_002925995.2 Terrapene triunguis | reverse complement strand
CACTTAGGACGGAAGAATCCCATGCACTGCTACAGACTAGGGACCGAGTGTGTACTGTGTGCAGTTCTGGTCTCCTATGTTTAAAAGGGATGAACTGAAACTGGAACGGGTACAGAGAAGGGCAACTAGGATGATCCGAGGAATGGAAAACCTTTCCTATGAAAGGAGACTCGAGGAGCTTGGTTTGTTTAGCCTAACCAAAAGAAGGCTGAGGGGGGATATGATTGCTCTCTTTAAATATATGAAAGGGATAAATACCAGGGAGGGAGAGGAATTATTTCAGCTCAGTGCTAATGTGGACACGAGAACGAATGGATATAAACTGGCTGTGGGGAAATTTAGGCTTGAAATTAGACGAAGGTTTCTAACCGTCAGAGGGGTGAAATTTTGGAACAGCCTTCCGAGGGAAACGGTGGGGGCGAAAGACCTCTCTGGCTTCAAGATTAGGCTAGATAAGTTTATGGAGGGAATGGTTTGATGTCATTACGAGATTCTAATCAATTAGGCAATAACGGCCATCGCTGGTAAAATGAGGGTCTGGCTAGAGAATCTTGCCTGCATGCTCGGGGTTCTACTGATCGCCATATTTGGGGTCGGGAAGGAATTTTCCTCCAGGGTAGATTAGCAGAGGCCCTGGAGGTTTTTCGCCTTCCTCCGCAGCATAGGGCAGGGTTCTCAAGCTAGAGGATTCTCTGCGACTTGAAGTCTTTAGATCACGATCTGGAGACTTCAACAGCAGAGTTAAGGGAAAGTGGGGGGGGTCAGCTTTTGTGGCCTGCATCATGCGGGGGGTCAGACTAGATGACCATATTGGTCCCTTCTGACCTTAAAGTCTAT
>NW_020674282.1:1781-2871 GCF_002925995.2 Terrapene triunguis | reverse complement strand
TGTTAACACGCATGACTGTAAGCATGTCAGGGCAGGGAACATGTCTTCCTCTGTGTTTGTAAATGTAAAATTACAGGACTAATATAATATAAAATTAGGGAACTAATGTAAGAGACATGTTGTTGCTCCACAACATGACCCTCTAATATCATAGGACCAACACGACTGTAACTACAGGGCATAGAACTAATATAAATGTTTCTCAATAATGTTATGTGAGACTGTTCCAGAAATGGAGTATTCATCCAATGAGAAACTTTTACATTTCAAAACTAGTTCCTGTTGGAAATAGGAACAAAGAGTCACAATATCAAACCATTTCATGCATTAAAAAAGTTTCAAATCTGAAATGTCAATTCATTTTGATCGAAAAAAAATGTTGGTTTTTTCCCCCTCGACATTTTGAAATTAGACTTCTCATTTAGCATCTCCCTTTGGAAAATAACTCTCTTGTTGAAATTGACATTGTACTATGGAAAGCGTCTGCTCAGACAAAACTACCTTTTCCAGTGGGAAAAATTCCAATGATCTCTAATGTTGGGGTTGTTTTGGGAGATGATTTCTTAATGTGAAATTTAGGTTGGGATAGCTGTGGTCTAGTGGATCAACATGTTGTGGGGACTTGTGATGTAGGTTCATTCCTGACTGTCAACCCATCTATCTGGGTTTTTATAGTGTCTCCATTGCTGTGTTGTCTGAGACCCTCGAGTCATTCAGCAGTCGGGGTCTCTACTAAGACTGCTACATTTGTGGTGATATGTTTGTAGTCTGAATGCACAGCCACTCAGGGACTGGAGTATAGCCCCCAAGAGCCTTGTGCTGAGCAACTGCAGATCACAGGGACTGCATCTCTCAGGAGGTGGCAAATATCTATCATGTGGCAAGAGCTGTTGGCCACAAACTACTTGGTTGATATTCAAACAAGTTACCAAGCGGTAAAAGGGACCTTTAGCTTATTGCCAAGCAATTAACCCCTCCTGTGCTCAGGGCTGGTGCAAGGAAGTTTCGCGCCCTAGGCGAAACTTCCATCTTGCGCGCCCCCCCACCCCAGCCGTGCGGCAGCTCCCTGCCCTGAGGCGCCCCCCCCCCC
>NW_020674282.1:0-1681 GCF_002925995.2 Terrapene triunguis | reverse complement strand
CCCCCCCCGCGGGAGCTGTGCGGCAGCTCCCCACCCCAACTCATCTCTGCTCTGCCTCCTCCCCGAGCACGCCGCTCCCGCTCTAATTCTCCTCGCCTCCCAGGCTTGCGGCACCAAACAGCTGATTGGCGCCGCAAGCCTGGGAGGTGGGAGAAGTGGAGCGGCGACCGCGCACTTGGGGAGGAGGCATAGGAACGCTGTAAAAAAAAAATAAAAAATGGGGGCACCGCTTTTTGGCGCCAAATCTTGACGCCCTAGGCAACTGCCTAGTTTGCCTAAATGGTAGCACCGGCCCTGCCTATGCTAGTTTCTTGTATCAGTATAACATAATATGGCAACTTTAGCCTTCCTCTGACTTTTGTATTTCGTGCTGGGGCTTTGTTACGTGGAAGATGACTAAAATGGTCTAACAAATGTAACTGCAAGAGCATTGACATATACGAAGGGCACTGAAATTCCAGACATGGTTTTTCCTTTTGTTATTCCACTAAATCATGTTCATTTAGGAAAACTCCTACTGTCTTGGCTTTCTAATTGTTTGATGAATAACTTCCTTCCGTGTACATTTCATTCTCCAGCACTAAGGAAAAGGCACTGGAGCAGCAGAAACACGTATGGGCAGGGGGGGAGGAGATGGGGCACTCCTGCTTTTCTGAACGAAAATAATAGGCCTGTCTTGCCTTTTCAATCACCTTTATTTGTTCGTTTTCTGAAAACTGCATTTGTTGGTATTTGAAGCCTACAAATACTAACAAATGGCGTTAGAGATTTAAAAACAGCAGTGATAAGAGAAGTGCTGAGTCACTAGATCATAGCCTAAAATAAAGAACAGTACAACATTAAATAATGTGACTGATGCATTGCTCCAGGATTAGATGTGTGCAAAAGTGCATGGGAGAAAAGCTATATTTAGGTTCCAGTTCGACAGCCATTCAAGCATTTGTCCAAGTCTATCCCTCTTCAATAAAGCACTCAGGCATGTACGTAATCTGTTCAGTTGGGCCTTGCTAGGGCGAAGAAAAAGATAAAAGATGTCTCTTTGGGTCTAACTATCCTTTCAGAATAGGCAATGGAAGGGCATCTTAAGTGAGTATGGTTTATTAGTTGGTGGTGGGTTTTAGTGGTTAGAGTAGGACACCGGATTCTGGGACTCTTGGGTTCTAGTCCAAGCTCTAGACACATTGTGTGTCTTGGTAAAGACACTTCAACCTTTTTGTTCCTCAGTTTTCCCCATCTGTCAAATAGCCCTTACCTCATGCACAGGGTGTTGTGACAATTAAGGGACTTCCTCATGAGAGGTGATGAAATCCTCCAATTCTCACTTTTACGTGAGCGGATGGCGCTTAGAGCCTCTTCCGCTCAGGCCTGATGTTTGGGTTGAGCTTCTGGGATAAAGGTGCTAGGCAGTGTGTATATGGATCGTATGAAGCGTCTAACTATCAATACACAGCACAAAATTTTACAACACCTAAAGCTAGCAACCGAGGCCTAGTTATCTCTAAAATCTCAAATCTGGTCTAATCAGCAGGAACTATCTTTTACTACTAGGGTTACCATATTTGGAGCCTCCTAAAGGAGGACACTCCACGGGGCCCCGGCCCCAGCCCCGCCCACGCCCCGCCCCAACTCCGCCCCTTCCCCAAAGTCCCCGCCCCAACTCCGCCCCCTCCCCTGCTTCCCG
>NW_020674281.1:661-1547 GCF_002925995.2 Terrapene triunguis | reverse complement strand
GGCTACTTTTCAATGGTGCTGCAAGCACTGGTGGACCATCGGGGACGGTTTACAAACATCTACGTCGGATGGCCGGGCAAGGTTCATGACGCTCGCGTGTTCAGGAACTCTGGTCTGTTTAGACGGCTGCAGGAAGGTATTTACTTCCCGGACCACAAGATAACTGTTGGGGATGTGGAGATGCCTACAGTGATCCTCGGGGACCCAGCCTACCCGCTAATGCCCTGGCTCATGAAGCCCTATACTGGCGCCCTGGACACAGAAAAAGAACTGTTCAACTACCGGCTGAGCAAGTGCAGAATGGTAGTGGAGTGTGCTTTTGGCCGTCTCAAGGGGAGATGGAGAAGCTTACTCACTCGCTGTGATCTCAGCGAAACCAATATCCCCATCGTTATTGCAGCTTGCTGTGTGCTCCACAATCTGTGTGAGAGCAAGGGGGAGACCTTTATGGCGGGGTGGGAGCTAGAGGCAAATAGCCTGGCTGCTGATTACGTCCAGCCAGACAGCCGGGCCATTAGAAGATCCCAGCGGGACGCCCTGTGCATCCGGGAGGCTTTGAAAGCTAGGTTCCTGAGTGAGCAGGGCAACCAGTGACTTTTCAGTTTGTGGACAGAAAAGCTGAACCTGCCCCCGTTTCTTTACCCAGTTCATTTTGACTATCCTCTCCAGTTACATACCCCCTTCACCCCCTTCCCCTTCCCAAAAAATAAAATCATTTCGATTTTGTTAATGAACACCGTTGTCTGTATTGCTGTTTTCGCGGGAATATTTTAAACCGGGGACGCAGACTGTGGCGGGGGGCGGGTTTAGTGTTCTGATGCAAATGATACTTCTAAACTCCCGGAATGACAGGCTCCGCACTGGTGGACTGGTTATTTCAATGGAG
>NW_020674281.1:0-561 GCF_002925995.2 Terrapene triunguis | reverse complement strand
TGCTAAAGGTGACTGTCCTGTCCAATTACCAAGCCCCTTCCCCCCCTCCAGACAGACTCTCCCTCAAAAGAACCTGACTGAAACAGTAATGGAGAGAAACAAACATTTTATTGCGAACCAGACATGAAACGTGGGGGGTGAAACTTGGACGGGGGCTTGTGTGAGGTGGGTAGGAAAGGACTTATGAAATTTTGGGGAATGTCAGCCTTCTAGTGCTAGAGCAGTCTGCAGGGGTTGACTGAAAGTTTTAACGGCCCTTGCCGCCCCTCCTTCTTTGGAGTTTGGGTGAGGGTGGTGTGGGACTTGGTGGCGGGTGAGGGCGGTTACAGATAGACTGCAGCGGGGCTCTGTCCTCCTGCCTCCGGTCTTGCAGAACATCCACAAGGCGCCGGAGCGTGTCCGTTTGCTCCCTCATTAGTCCAAGCAGCTTTTCAGTAGCCTGTTGGTCCTCCTGACGCCACCTCTCCTCCCGTTCCATGACTGCTCGGTGCATTTGTGACAAGTTCTCCCTCCACTGTGTCTGCTGGGCTGCCTGGGCTCGGGAGCAGCCCATTAGTTCTG
>NW_020674280.1:1298-1398 GCF_002925995.2 Terrapene triunguis | reverse complement strand
CTGGGACAATAGCACCAAGTGATGCTCAGTTACACTCTAACAAGGCCCAGATAGGAGTCCTTCCATTAGCTTCCATGGGCCTGGAATCAGAGAAGCTAAT
>NW_020674280.1:0-1198 GCF_002925995.2 Terrapene triunguis | reverse complement strand
ACAGCCCGGGTAGGTGCTGTGTGGGCGGTCAGGGGAGGGCTCTGACTTACGTGTGGGCTCAGAAAATAGTGTTGTCGCATGGGAGCCAGGATATTGAAGCCTATGGTCTCTAGGATGAGATCCGTGGGGCGTGAGTGGACCACGTGCCCATAGGTGAGGAGCAGGAGGCTTCTCAGCTGCTCGATGGAAGCTGGCTCCTGAGAATTGCAAAGGAAAGAGTGAGGAGAAGGGATGGCCTCCAGCTGCTCCTAACTTACAAATGGGGCCGGGGAGGATTTTTCACCCAGCCGGCTTAGCCACCAAAGGCGACTCTGCTGAGCTGAATTGCCTGGACTCCGAGGCCCTTCCCAGCTCCCCAGGATTGGGTGGTTGAGGTGACCCGGCAGCCGAAGGGGACGCACTAGCAGCTGCTTTAATTCAGCCTAGCTCCAGAGATGTCACTGGGACTACAGTGGATTGCACTGGCCCAGAGAGTTACTGGGAAGGTGGTGGTGGTGGTGCGGGGAGAGGGGGGACGCAGGTTAATGTCAGACATGCCAGCCCTGGTGAGTCTGCCAGGAAGGTCTGTGAAATAGCCCAGTTCAGGGGAAGACCAAGGGTCTGTTCTGCTGAGAAATGTGTCAGCTGGAGCTGATGGCATGGCAGTGTCTTTTGGGCCCTCTCTGAGCCTTGTTTATGGGGCTGCATGGAGCATGTCTGAGCTCCCCAGGAGATACCCTGGAGAGCTTAGACAACAGGACCCACCTTCCCCCCTGGATCCACCCCATTGTGCTGTGATTGCAACTCCACGGAGGAGTAAGGAAAGGGCTCCTTCCATGGAGGCTGAGCCTCTGCTTGGAAATTCAGCTCTTCGCTGAACAGGCTTCTGGGAAGCAGGGTCCTCCCTGGCAGGTCCCTTTACCTGCAAAGGCTGGTGAAGGGATGGATGAAAGAGCAGAGATGCTAGGTGGGACCGTACCTCCAGAGAGCCACCAGCAGAAGGCTGGAGCTGCACCCTGCTGACAAACTCTTCCCAGTGCTCCAGGATGGCGAAAACCTCGTATAGCTGTTGCCTGGCACACAGCCCAAGCGCTCGGGCGAATCCCTGAGAGACAGAAAGATGGAGGTTGGGAATGCTGAGCAACAAGCCAAGGGGCCAGGATGGGCTCTCCAAGTCATTGCCATGGGCATGGGTATAAGGAAGATCTTTTCAATCCAC
>NW_020674279.1:472-1061 GCF_002925995.2 Terrapene triunguis | reverse complement strand
GCCGTGTTATTGCTCCTGCCCCAGCACAGACAGACAACGAGGGAAATGGTCTATATTTGAGGGTGGGACTCCCTGCCCTTGGCCAAAGACCAGCACCTCTCTTTGACCTGTCCCTCATGAAGCGTTTCTTTCAGCAGGGAGCCCTAGAGCTCAGTGGCTGGAGCGCTGCGTTTGTCACTGACGCTTGGGGAGCTCCAATATCACTGGGCTCCTCTGCCAGCAAGTCAAACGAAAGGAATGATTTCCTCATTTGACAATCCTGGGCTTGTGTGAGGGGGTGTCCACACTGCACACTGAGCCTGTCTCTGTGTGGCCTGGGCTTGGTGACTTGTGTTGCCAATCCGGTGTTTGAGCATCCAGACTGCAGTGGAAACTCAGGCCTCAGGCAGTGTCTATCCTACCGCAGTAAGTCGTCCTAAGTGACGCTGCTCCAGCTACGTGAATAACACAGCTGAATTCGACGTAGCTTAGGTCGACTTACTGCTGTGTCTACTCTGTGCTGGGCCGACGGGAGACTTACCTTACTCCTGGCGTTCCCGGTGTAGTCCCAGAGTCGCCCGGAGAGCGCTCCACTGTCGATTTAGTGGGG
>NW_020674279.1:0-372 GCF_002925995.2 Terrapene triunguis | reverse complement strand
CCCCCGGGGGATCGATCGCAGCAGACAGCCTCACAGCTGTGCTGCGCATCCAACCTGCACTACTCAGCCCTGAGTCAGAAATTCAGCTCCTGTGGGGTGTGGCCCCCTCCTCAGCTCCCCGAGTCCCCAGTGATTTCTGCCATCACTTGTCTCCAGCCTGTTTGTGTCCATACGCTCCCCGCGGGGAGGCTGTGAGTGGTCTAGTTACAAGCTCTGGTTGCTCAGGCCTGTCAGGGAAGGCGAGCTCCGGGGAACATTGACACTGGAGATCCCTCAGAGGAAGCACAGGCCGTGGGTATAATAGGCGGGGAGGCTAAGCCTCCCCTGGCACAGCCGCCGACCAGGCCCCGGATGCCTGGGCCCCGGTGGCCC
>NW_020674278.1:388-1301 GCF_002925995.2 Terrapene triunguis | reverse complement strand
TCCATCATCTTTCAAACAAGAGGATGAGATTAATCCTCAAACTGCAAATGATCCCGAAATGGGAATCTGTCCATAGAAGACTTACAGAAAACACTGTAGCAGCTACACATGTTTTCAGGCCAAGATCAAAGCAACACTATTCTCTAGTGTTGGAATCTAGTAAAGAAGAGAATTAGATCTATCACCACCAAGGGCAATTCTTCCCTGCGGAGCTCTCAAAGACCAAGGGGAACACAGCACCAGCTCAGCTCAGATCGTATTTCTACAAGATTCACAGTGTGAAATAGCAAAATTGAGCCAAATCTTGGCCAGAGTTCACCAGGCTGCATAGAGACAAATTCCACAGGGGCCAGCAGGTGTGGAGTAACTCCCCACCAGGGCCAGCTCTAGGTTTTTTGCCGCCCCAAGCAAAAAACTTTTTGGCTGCCCCCCACCCCAGCCCTGGGCTCCCCCCCACGGCCCCCTGCTGCCCCAGCCCTGGGCTCTCCCCACCCCCCGCACCTCCTGCTGCCCCAGCTCTGGGCTTCCCCCCTTTCCTCACCCTTCCCCCCACCAGTGGCCTCCCCCCACCCGCACCCCCCTGCCACCCCAGCCCTGGGCTCTCCCCCCCGAACCTGCACTTTCCTGCTGTCCCAGCCCTGGGTCACTGGTAACTCGTTCCCAGGCCGGGTCATTCAGCAGGAATTTTGGATGTGCACAGAACACAGGCAGGATTGGTTCCCATATGGTTACAGAACTGCAGTAAAGTGGAACAATTTTCAGCTTGTGTGATTGGAGGATATCTGGATGCATATTATCAGACTGTCCTACATAAATGAGGAAAAGCTGAGGTGCCTTTATTATTCTTTTGTTCCTCTCTTTCTTTCTATGGGGAATTTGCCAATGCAATATCACTGTCTTCCTTTTAAACAAA
>NW_020674278.1:0-288 GCF_002925995.2 Terrapene triunguis | reverse complement strand
GCAATTCCAGTCCTAATAACCACTGGGAAGCATTTCTTGCTCAATTTTATCCTACTTTTTCTACAGCAAGTTACAGTGGATCAGTATATTTGATTTGGGAGAAATGAAGTAACAGCTGCCCAAATTGAGCTTGAGCACTCCTGAATTTTGAGGGTTCAAATCTGGAAGGCCGGTGCTAGATTCCCTTTCTGAATATTGGCTAAATCTGGAAAGGAAAAGTCAATTTCTGCTTCCATGGCTTAGAAGTGGAAATCCTCCTACGTGCCTGGTACTGTATCTAAAGCTGCC
>NW_020674277.1:754-1290 GCF_002925995.2 Terrapene triunguis | reverse complement strand
ACTCAAACGCTGCTTGGACTAATGAGGGAGCAAACGGACACGCTCCGCCGCCTTGTGGATGTTCTGCAGGACCGGAGGCAGGAGGAGAGAGCCCCGCTGCAGTCTCTCTGTAACTGCCCTGCCCCGCCACCAAGTCCCATACCCCCCTCACCCAAAGTCCAAACACGGAGGGGTGGAAGGGGCCGGGAAAAATTTCACTCCACCCCTGCGGACTGCTCTACCACTAGAAGGCTCTCATTCCCCAAAATTTGAAAAGTCCTTTCCTACCCGCCTCACACAAGACCCCGTCCAAGTTTCACCCCCCCGTTCCATGTGCGGTTGTTAATAAAGAATACGTTTCTGTTCATTTCTGTTTCCATCCTCTTCTTTTGGAGGGGAGTCTGTCTGGAGGGGGGGGAAGGGCCTTGGTCATTGGACAGGACAGTCACCTTTAGCAGGGGGCAGGTGCAGCAGCAGGGCACATATACAGTGCAGTGACTAGTTATCCTGGTCAGTCTGGGAGGTGGTTTTCATGTTCTGTGTGGTGGGGGCGGTGG
>NW_020674277.1:0-654 GCF_002925995.2 Terrapene triunguis | reverse complement strand
GGGGGGCGGTGGTGTTGCTCTGTGACTTGGTGGCGGGGGAGGGCAGTTACAGATCTTATGCAGCGGTCCTTACCCTGGATCACAGAGCCGCGCAGCAGGGGATCTGTAACCCTCCTCCCCCTGCAAGACAGTCACATAGCCGACACATACACGCAGTCCCGGCCAGGAGGGCTGGCAGGCTCCGTTGAAACAACCAGTCCACCACCGCGGAGCCTGTCATTCCTGGAGTTTAGAAGCATCATTTGCATCACAACCCTAAACCCGCTCCCCGCCACAGTCTGCGTCCCAGGTTTAAAACATTCCCGTGAAAACAGTAATAAAGACAACGGTGTCCATGAACAAAACAGAACAGATTTTATTTTTTGGGAAGGGGGTGAAGGGGGTATGTAATTGGAGAGGATAGTCGACGGCAACTGGGTAAAGAAACGGGGGCAAGTTCAGCTTCTGTGTCCACAAACTTAAAAGTCAATGGGTACCCTGCTCAGCCTTGAAACTGGCTTTCAAAGCCTCCCGGATGCACAGCGCGTCCCGCTGGGCTCTTCTAATCGCCCGGCTGTCTGGCTGGGCGTAATCAGCAGCCAGGCTATTTGCCTCAACCTCCCACCCCGCCATAAAGGTCTCCCCCTTGCTCTCACACAGATTGTGGAGCACACA
>NW_020674276.1:605-1440 GCF_002925995.2 Terrapene triunguis | reverse complement strand
CCGGTGCCAAGATAGGGATATGGGTTCCGTCTATCGCCCCACCACAGTTTGGGAATCCCATTGCAGCAAAGCCATCCACTATGGCCTGCACGTTTCCCAGAGTCACTACCCTTGATATCACCAGGTCTTTGATTGCCCTGGCAACTTGGATCACAGCAGCCCCCACAGTAGATTTGCCCACTCCAAATTGATTCCCGACTGACCGGTAGCTGTCTGGCGTTGCAAGCTTCCACAGGGCTATCGCCACTCGCTTCTCCACTGTGAGGGCTGCTCTCATCCTGGTATTCTGGCGCTTCAGGGCAGGGGAAAGCAAGTCACAAAGTTCCATGAAAGTGCCCTTACGCATGCGAAAGTTTCGCAGCCACTGGGCATCGTCCCAGACCTGCAACACGATGCGGTCCCACCACTCTGTGCTTGTTTCCCGGGCCCAGAATCGGCGGTCCACGGCATGAACCTGCCCCAGTAACACCAAGATTTCCACATTGCTGGGGCCTGTGCCTTGTGAGAGGTCCATGTCAATTTCCTCATCACTATCGTCGCCGCGCTGCAATCGCCTCCTCCTCAGCTGGTCCTGGTTTGGCTTTGGCATGTCCAGGAGGCTCTGCATGTTTTCCAGGACAATGCGCGTGGTGTTCATAGTGCTCAGAATTGCCGCGGTGATCTGAGCGGGCTCCATGATCCCAGTGCTGGCTATGGCGTCTGGTCTGAAAAAAGGCGCGAAAGTAGTATCTGACGGACCAGGGGAAGAAGGGAGGGAGGGAGAGAGGGAGGGAGGGGCGAGTGACACCGCGTACAGGTACAGGGAATTAAAATCAAGAAAGGTGGCTTTGCATCA
>NW_020674276.1:0-505 GCF_002925995.2 Terrapene triunguis | reverse complement strand
ACTCAAAAGCCTGGGTTTAGCAGGAGGGAGGGGGGAAGCAAATGAATGGAGAATAAATCTATTTTTTACATCTTAAGACGACGGCGCAGCATGACTGATAGCCCTTGGCATTTTCTGGGTGCTTGGCAGCAAATACTGGGCGCTTGGCAGTAAGCCTTCAGGTCTATTGCACGATCTGATACCCACTGCAATATGACAATGATGGATACCAATCGTAATATGCTATCTACTGCCCAAAAGGCAAGGGGTTGCTGCTGTGTAGCAATCTAGCCCCACGTCTGCCAGCCCCATGTCTGCCAGCACCCAGATCGCCATCGGCCTCTTCTGGGTGCTTAGCAGACAATACTGGGCACTTGGCAGAAAATAGCATACTACGACTGATAACCATCATTGTCTGCCCGGGTGCCCATGATCGACAGCCACTGCAGTACGATGACGACGGTTACCAGTCGTAATATACCATCTTCTACCAAAAGGCAAGGGGCTGGTGCAATGCAGCCCTACG
>NW_020674275.1:954-1116 GCF_002925995.2 Terrapene triunguis | reverse complement strand
GTAAGTGGTGAGGGTCAATCATCCACACAGGGGGGACAAATAGCCATAGGTACAAGTAAGTGGGCTGGGCAATGGTGATGGGGCGACCCTCACGTGGTGGGATTCAATTAGGTTGGGTAGGTTCAGGGCTCAAGAGGTAAGGCCCAGCGGGGGGGGGGGGGG
>NW_020674275.1:0-854 GCF_002925995.2 Terrapene triunguis | reverse complement strand
TCCCCTTGCGGGTGGGCGAGGTCCCCTCGGCTCACTCTCGTTATCGGTGGTGGCCGGTGGGGTTGGGGTGGTTCAGGGCTCAGGGGGGATATGGGTCCCTTCCCCCTTGCGGGTGGGCGAGGTCTCCCCAGCTCATTCTCGGCATTGGAAGTGGCCGGCGAGGTTGGGTGGGGTTGGGGCTCGGGGGTAAGCAGCACACATAATACATATAGACTGTGATGTCTCCAATGGGGGGGAGTGAGCAGTGGGCGAGATCAAGGCACAGTTGGCAAGCGGTGAGGGTCAATCATCCACAAAGAGGGTACAAATAGTCATGCGTACAAGTAGGTGGGCTGGGTAATGGTGATGGGGCGACCCTCACGTGGTGGGATTCAGTTAGGTTGGGTAGGTTCAGGGTTCAGGGAAAAAGGCCCAGCGGGGGGGGGGGGGGGGGGAGAGGTCCCCCCCCCCCTGGGGGGGGGGGCGGGGCCCCCGGGCCCCCGCGGGGGGGGGGGGGGGGGGGGGGGGGGGGGGCGAGGCCGGGGGGGGGGGGGGGGGGGATATGGGTCCCTTCCCCTTACACTTGATCTTAGCCAAAAGGCCGAGAAGCGATTGTTTCTGCCATATTGTCTATTGTTTAGGTTGACAGTATGTTGTTCTCTGTGCAGAATGGGAATTGTTTCTGCAGGAGACAGCAGTTTGATGAATCACCGAAAAGAGCGATTCTCACATACATTTTTTTCCCCTGGCTGATCTTCATAACATTTTTAATTGCCTTAGGTCCTGATCCTGCAAGATTTAGGCATATGCTTACCTTTGTGCAGTCCAAGTCATCTTATTTACTTCAATGGGACTACTTACATACAGTGTGTAAA
>NW_020674274.1:849-1743 GCF_002925995.2 Terrapene triunguis | reverse complement strand
GCAGGTGAATGAGCCCTTGATGGTGTGGCTGATGTGGTTGGGTCCTCTGATGCTGTTGCCAGAGTAGATATGGGGACAGAGTAGGCAACGAGGTTTGCTACAGGGATAGGTTCCTGGGTTGGTGTTTCTGTGGTGTGGTGTGTAGTTGCTGGTGATTGTTTGCTTCAGGTTGGGGGGTTGTCTGTAAGCGAGGACTGGTCTGCCTCCCAAGGTCTGTGAGAGTGAGGGATCATTTTCCAGGATAGGTTGTAGATCATGGATAATGCGCTGGAGAGGTTTTAGCTGGGGGCTGTATGTGATGGCCAGTGGTGTTCTGTTATTGTCCTTGTTGGTCCTGTCCTGTAGTAGGTGATTTCTGGGTACCTGTCTTGCTCTGTCAATCTGTTTCCTCACTTCCCCAGGTGGGTATTGTAGTTTTACGAATGCTTGATAAAGATCTTGTAGGTGTTTGTCTCTGTCTGAGGGGTTGGAGCAAATTCGGTTGTATCTTAGGTAGGGTTACCATATTTCAGCACGGAAAAAAGAGGACGGGAGGAGCCCCGCCCCCGTCCTGCCCTAGCCCCACCCCTTCCACTCCCCGCCCCCCTCAGAACCCCAACCCTCCCCCTGCTCCTTGTTCCCTGACTGCCCCCTCCTGGGACCCCTGCCCCTAACTGCCCCCCAGGACTCCACCCCCTATCTAAGCCTCCCTGCCTCTTGTCCCCTGACTGCCCCAACCCTTATCCACACCCCCACCCCCAGACAGACCCCTGGGACTCCCACGCCCCATCCAACCACTCCCCACCCCCTGACAGCCCCCCCCCAGAACTCCCGACCCATCTAAACCCCTCTGCTCCCTGTCCCCTGACTGCTCCGATCCCTCTCCCCACTCCTGCTCCCTGACAGCTCCCCCCC
>NW_020674274.1:0-749 GCF_002925995.2 Terrapene triunguis | reverse complement strand
CCCCCCCCAACTGCCCCCAGGACCCTACCCCATACCTGTATCCTGACTGCCCAAAACTTTCTCCACTCCCCCCAAGAAGCCCCCCCTTGAACTCCCGACCCCCCCCGTTTCTTGACTGCCCCCTCCAGAACCTCCCTGCCCCTTCTCCTGCCCCCCTTACCCTGCTGCTCAGAACAGGGTGTTGGGCTCTGTGCGAGCCGGACACGTGGCTGCGCTCCCCAGCGCAACACACAACCCGGTCCCTGGCCCTACACAGTGCTGCTGGAGCGGGGCGCGGGGCTGCCGGGGAGGAAGAGCTGCCGGCTCAGATTGCAGGGAGGGAGGGAGGGGGGAGGAGCTCCTCTACAGCTGCTCCGGAGTCCAGCCCGTGACTTTCCTGCAGCCCTCCCAGCCGCTCGCTCTGCTCTGCCGGGGGAGGGGGGAAATCCCGGACATTTTGAGTGATTTACAAATTCCCCCCGGACGCTATTTTTAGCACAAAAAGGAGGACATGTCCGGGTAAATCCGGACGAATGGTAACCCTAATCTTAGGGCTTGGCTGTAGACAATGGATCGTGTGATGTGTCTTGGATGGAAGCTGGAGGCATGTAGGTACGTATAGCGGTCAGTAGGTTTCTGGTATAGGGTGGTGTTTATGTGACCATCACTTATTTGCACTGTAGTGTCCAGGAAGTGGATCTCTTGTGTGGACTGGTCCAGGCTGAGGACCCAACCACATCAGCCACACCATCAAGGGCTCATTCACCTGC
>NW_020674273.1:2416-2749 GCF_002925995.2 Terrapene triunguis | reverse complement strand
AGAGAAGTACACTCTATTTGGGCCAGGATGTGTCAGCTCTGCCTAAGGGTACGTCTACACTACACGATTAATCCGAATTTAGCTAATTCGAATTTGGTAAACCGGTTGTATTAATTCGATTGTATGCGGCCACACTAAGCAAATTAATTCGGTGGTGTGCGTCCATGTACTGGGGCTAGCGTCGATTTCTGGAGCGTTGCACTGTGGGTAGCTATCCCATAGTTCCCGGAGTCTCCCCTGCCCATTGGAATTCTGGGTTGAGATCCCAGTGCCTGATGGGACCAAAACATTGTCGCAGGTGGTTCTGGGTACAGCCTCACCCCTCCCTCCCTC
>NW_020674273.1:0-2316 GCF_002925995.2 Terrapene triunguis | reverse complement strand
AGCATGGAGCCCGCTCAGCTCAAGACAGCAGTCATGAACATTGTAAATACCTCGCGCCTTATCGTACAGTTTATGCTGAACAAGAACCTTGAAAACCAGGCAGAGAGGAGCAGGCTACAGCAGCGCGGCGACGAGAGTGATGAGGACATGGACATGGAATTCTATCGAACCGCGGGACCCGGTGCTTTGGAGATCATGCTGTTAATGGGGCAGGTTATAGGCATGGAACGCCGATTCTGGGCCCGGGAAACAAGCACAGACTGGTGGGACCGCATAGTGTTGCAGGTGTGGGACGATTCCCAGTGGCTGCGGAACTTTCGCATGCGTAAGGGCACTTTCATGGAACTTTGTGACTTGCTTTCCCCTGCCCTGAAGCGCCAGAATACCAGGATGAGAGCAGCCCTCACAGTTGAGAAGCGAGTGGCAATAGCCCTGTGGAAGCTTGCAACGCCAGACAGCTACCGGTCAGTGGGGAATCAATTTGGAGTGGGCAAATCTACTGTGGGGGCTGCTGTGATACAAGTAGCCAAAGCAATCACTGAGGTGCTGCTACACAAGCTAGTGACTCTGGGGGATGTGCAGGTCATAGTGGATGGCTTTGCTGCAATGGGATTCCCTAACTGTGGTGGGGCGATAGATGGAACCCACATCCCTATCTTGGCACCGGAGCACCAGGGTACCCAGTACGTAAACCGCAAGGGGTACTTTTCAATGGTGCTGCAAGCACTGGTGGATCACAAGGGACGTTTTACCGACATCAACGTGGGGTGGCCGGGAAGGGTTCATGATGCACGCGTCTTCAGGAACACTAATCTGTTTAAACGGCTGCAGCAAGGGACTTACTTCCCGGACCAGAAAATAACCGTTGGGGATGTTGAAATGCCTATCGTTATCCTTGGGGACCCAGCCTACCCCTTAATGCCATGGCTCATGAAGCCATACACAGGCAGCCTGGACAGGAGTCAGGAGCTGTTTAACTACAGGCTGAGCAAGTGCAGAATGGTGGTAGAATGTGCATTTGGCCGTTTAAAAGCACGCTGGCGATCGCTACTAACTCGCTCTGACCTCAGCCAAAGAAATCTCCCCATTGTTATTTCTGCTTGCTGTGTGCTCCACAATCTCTGTGAAAGTAAGGGGGAGACCTTTGTGTCCGGGTGGGAGGCTGAGGCAAATCGCCTGGCTGCTGATTACGCGCAGCCAGACACCAGGGCGATTAGAAGAACACACCAGGAAGCAGTGTGCATCAGAGAAGCTCTGAAAACCAGTTTCATGACTGGCCAGGCTACAGTGTGAAATTTCTGTTTGTTTCTCCCTTCATGAAAACCAGCCCCCTTCATTCTCATTCATTCTCTGTAAGCAACCCACCCTCCCCCCAGCTTTCTTTCAAAGGTAATAAAGTCACTATCGTTTAAAAATCATGTATTCTTTATTAAGTGATTATAAACATAGGGAGAGAACCAAGAAGGTAATGTGGGTGAGGTTTGGGAGGAGGATAAGAGGGAAGTCTAAGGCCACTGATCAAATTCAATATATTGACAGCCTTTTGGTTGGGCTCTCCCCTGGGGTGGAGTGACAGGGTGCACGCAGCATCCCCCCCCGCGTTCTTACACGTCTGGGTGAGGAGGATATGGAACATGGTGAGGGGGGAGGTAGGTTATACAGCGGCTGCAGCGGCAGTCTGTCATCCTGCTGCCGTTCCTGAAGCTCCACCAGACGCCGGAGCATGTCCGTTTGCTCACGCAGCAGCCCCAGCGTTGCAGCCTGCCACCTCTCATCTCGAGCATCCCTCAAGACCTCACGGTCACTGGCATCTTTCCTAAATTTAGATACAGTGTCCTTCCACTCATTCAAATGAGCTCTTTGATTGTGGGTGGATTTCATTATTTCTTTGAACATGTCGTCTCGCGTCATCTTTCTACGACGCCTTATCTGAGATAGCCTTCTGGATGCAGGAGGGAGGCTTGAAACATTTGCAGCTGCTAGAGGGAGGGTTGAAAAAAAGTAGAGAAGTTTTTAAAATGATACATTTTACAGAACAATGCTTGTACTCTTTCATGGTGAACACTATTCACATTACATAGCACATGTGATTTCAGTACAAGGTCGCATTTTCCATCTTAATATTGAGTGCCTGTGGCTTTGGTGTTAGAGATCACAGACGCAGGTCCGGGCAACAGAATTCAGCTTGCAGGCAGCCATGGTAAGCCATTGTCTTTCGGCTTCTGCGCCCTCCTTTCCAACATACCAATCAAAGCCTGTTGAATGCTGAGGTTTTCCTGTTAACCTTCAGCAGCAGAAAACAAACTAACCCCCCCC
>NW_020674272.1:626-1610 GCF_002925995.2 Terrapene triunguis | reverse complement strand
TCCCAGGTTCAACACTTTACCGCGAAAACAGTAATAAAGAAAACGGTGTTCATTAACAAATTTCAAGTGATTTTATTTTTAAACGTGTGTTGGAAGGGGGGGAACGGGGTGAACGGGGTATGTAACTGGAGAGGATAGTGAACATTTACTGGGTAAAGAAACGGGGGCAGGTTCAGCTTCTCTGTAAACAAACTTAATAGTCACAGGTTACCCTGCTCACTCAGGAACCTAGCTTTCAAAGCCTCCCGGATGCACAGCGCGTCCCGCTGGGCTCTTCTAATCGCCCGGCTGTCTGGCTGGGCGTAATCAGCAGCCAGGCTATTTGCCTCAACCTCCCACCCCGCCATAAAGGTCTCCCCCTTGCTCTCACACAGATTGTGGAGCACACAGCAAGCTGCAATAACAATGGGGGTATTGGTTTCGCTGAGATCAGAGCGAGTCAGTAAGCTTCTCCATCTCCCCTTGAGACGTCCAAAAGCACACTCCACCACCATTCTGCACTTGCTCAGCCGGTAGTTGAAGAGTTCTTTTTCACTGTCCAGGGCGCCTGTATAGGGCTTCATGAGCCAGGGCATTAGCGGGTAGGCTGGGTCCCCGAGGATGACCATAGGCATCTCCACATCCCCAAGAGTTATTTTGTGGTCCGGGAAGTAAATACCTTCCTGCAGCCGTCTAAACAGACCAGAGTTCCTGAAAACACGAGCGTCATGAACCTTGCCCGGCCATCTGACGTTGATGTTTGTAAAACGTTCCCTATGGTCCACCAGTGCTTGCAGCACCATTGAAAAGTAGCCCTTTCGGTTAATGTACTGGCTGGCCTGGTGGTCCGGTCCCAGGATAGGGATGTGAGTTCCATCTATAGCCCCACCGCAGTTTTGGAATCCCATCGCGGCGAAGCCATCTATGATGACCTCCACGTTTCCCAGGGTCACTACCTTTGAGAGCAGTAGCTCAACGATTGCGTTGGCTACTTGCATCACAACA
>NW_020674272.1:0-526 GCF_002925995.2 Terrapene triunguis | reverse complement strand
GACGTTGATGTTTGTAAAACGTTCCCTATGGTCCACCAGTGCTTGCAGCACCATTGAAAAGTAGCCCTTTCGGTTAATGTACTGGCTGGCCTGGTGGTCCGGTCCCAGGATAGGGATGTGAGTTCCATCTATAGCCCCACCGCAGTTTGGGAATCCCATCGCGGCAAAGCCATCTATGATGACCTCCACGTTTCCCAGGGTCACTACCTTTGAGAGCAGTACCTCAACGATTGCGTTGGCTACTTGCATCACAACAACCCCCACGGTAGATTTGCCCACGCCAAAGTGGTTCGCGACTGACCGGTAGCTGTCTGGCGTTGCAAGCTTCCAGAGGGCTATGGCCACTCGCTTCTGGACACTCAGGGCTGCTCGCATCTGGGTGTCCTTGCGCTTCAGGGCAGGGGACAGCAACTCACAAAGTTCTAGGAAAGTCCCCTTCCGCATGCGAAAGTTTCGCAGCCACTGTGATTCATCCCAGTCCTGCAGCACTATGCGGTCCCACCAGTCCGTGCTTGTTTCCCGGGCC
>NW_020674271.1:1243-2001 GCF_002925995.2 Terrapene triunguis | reverse complement strand
GTCAAGGAATAACACATCCACTGCTTTCCCCTCATCCACAGAGCCAGTTATCTCATCATAGAAGGCAATTAGGTTAGTCAGGCACGACTTCCCCTTGGTGAATCCATGCTGACTGTTCCTGATCACTTTCCTCTCCTCTAAGTGTTTCATAATTGATTCCTTGAGGACCTGTTCCATGATTTTTCCAGGGACTGAGGTGAGGCTGACTGGCCTGTAGTTCCCCGGATCCTCCTTCTTCCCTTTTTTAAAGATGGGCACTACATTAGCCTTTTTCCAGTCATCCGGGACCTCCCCCGATCGCCATGAGTTTTCAAAAATAATGGCTAATGGCTCTGCAATCTCATCCGCCAACTCCTTTAGCACCCTCGGATGCAGCGCATCCGGCCCCATGGACTTGTGCACATCCAGTTTTTCTAAATAGTCCCGAACCACTTCTTTCTCCACATAGGGCTGGTCACCTTCTCCCCATATTGTGCTGCCCAGTGCAGCAGTCTGGGAGCTGACCTTGTTCGTGAAGACAGAGGCAAAAAAAGCATTGAGTACATTAGCTTTTTCCACATCCTCGGTCACTAGGTTGCCTCCCTCATTCAGTAAGGGGCCCACACTTTCCTTGACTTTCTTCTTGTTGCTAACATACCTGAAGAAACCCTTCTTGTTACTCTTAACATCTCTTGCTAGCTGCAACTCCAAGTGTGATTTGGCCTTCCTGATTTCATTCCTGCATGCCTGAGCAATAGTTTTATACTCCTCCCTGGTCA
>NW_020674271.1:0-1143 GCF_002925995.2 Terrapene triunguis | reverse complement strand
TCAGTAAGGGGCCCACACTTTCCTTGACTTTCTTCTTGTTGCTAACATACCTGAAGAAACCCTTCTTGTTACTCTTAACATCTCTTGCTAGCTGCAACTCCAAGTGTGATTTGGCCTTCCTGATTTCACTCCTGCATGCCTGAGCAATATTTTTATACTCCTCCCTGGTCATTTGTCCAATCTTCCACTTCTTGTAAGCTTCTTTTTTGCGTTTAAGATCAGCAAGGATTTCACTGTTTAGCCAAGCTGGTCGCCTGCCATATTTACTATTCTTTCTACACATCGGGATGGTTTGTTCCTGCAACCGCAATAAGGATTCTTTAAAATACAGCCAGCTCTCCTGGACCCCTTTGCCCTTCATGTTATTCTCCCAGGGGATCCTGCCCATCTGTTCCCTGAGGGAGTCAAAGTCTGCTTTTCTGAAGTCCAGGGTCCGTATTCTGCTGCTCTCCTTTCTTCCTTGTGTCAGGATCCTGAACTCGACCATCTCATGGTCACTGCCTCCCAGGTTCCCATCCACTTTTGCTTCCCCTACTAATTCTTCCCTGTTTGTGAGCAGCAGGTCAAGAAAAGCTCTGCCCCTAGTTGGTTCCTCCAGCACTTGCACCAGGAAATTGTCCCCTACACTTTCCAAAAACTTCCTGGATTGTCTGTGCACCGCTGTATTGCTCTCCCAGCAGATATCAGGGTGATTAAAGTCTCCCATGAGAACCAGGGCCTGCGATCTAGCAACTTCTGCTAGTTGCCAGAAGAAAGCCTCGTCCACCTCATCCCCCTGGTCTGGTGGTCTATAGCAGACTCTGACCACAACATCACCCTTGTTGCTCACACTTCTCAACTTTATCCAGAGACTCTCAGGTTTTTCTGCAGTTTCATACCGGAGCTCTGAGCAGTCATACTCCTCTCTTACATACAATGCAACTCCCCCACCTTTTCTGCCCTGCCTATCCTTCCTGAACAGTTTATATCCATCCATGACAGTACTCCAGTCATGTGAGTTATCCCACCAAGTCTCTGTTATTCCAATCGCATCATAGTTCCCTGACTGTGCCAGGACTTCCAGTTCTCCCTGCTTGTTTCCCAGGCTTCTTGCATTTGTGTATAGGCACTTAAGATAACTCATCGATCGTCCCTCTTTCTCAG
>NW_020674270.1:464-2942 GCF_002925995.2 Terrapene triunguis | reverse complement strand
GCACCACTCTGTTGACGCTCTGGACAGCAGTCCGAGCTCGGATGCTTTGACCAGCCACACAGGAAAAGCCCCGGGAAAATTTGAATTCCTTTTCCTGTCTGAGCAGTTTGAATCTCATTTCCTGTTTGGACATCGTGGCGAGCTGAGCAGCACTGGCAAAGATGCAGAGCTCTCCAGCAGAGATGGCCATGCAATCTCAGAATAGAAAGAGGGCCCCAGCATGGACTGATCGGGAAGTCTTGGATCTGATCGCTGTGTGGGGCGATGAGTCCGTGCTTTCCGAGCTGCGATCGAAAAGACGGAACGCAAAGATCTACGAGAAGATCTCTAAAGCCATGGCAGAGAGAGGATACAGCCGGGATGCAACGCAGTGCCGCGTGAAAATCAAGGAGCTACCAGAAGACCAAAGAAGCAAACGGACGCTCCGGATCCCAGCCCCAGACATCCCGTTTCTACGAGGCACTGCATTCCATCCTAGGTGCGGCCGCCACCACTACCCCACCACTGACCGTGGACTCTGAGGATGGGATATTGTCGACGGCTGGTTCCTCGGAGATGTTAGCGGACGGGGAAGATGAGGAAGGAGATGAGGAGGACGAGGCAGTCGACAGCGCTTACAACGCTGATTTCCCCGACAGCCAGGATCTCTTCATCACCCTTACAGAGATCCCCTACCAACCGTCCCCAGCCGTTAACCCGGACACAGAATCAGGGGAAGGATCAGCCAGTAAGTGTTTTAAACATGTAAACATTTATTTTTAACAGAACAGGAATATTAACAATATTAACAATGGGTTTTGCATGATTACTTTGCCCTAGGCGCTTAACGGTTCAGTCCCTGGCAGTGCAACTACTGAAAAAAATCTAACAATGTCCGGTTTAGCATGATTGTTCTGCCCAAGCCGCTCTACCGTTTAGTCCCTGCCAGTGCAGCTACAGTAAAATCAGGTCTATATGTCCGGGGATAGAGCTGAAATCCTCCATGGACATCTCCACGAAGCTCTCCTGGAGGTAATTGGAAAGCCTTTGCATCAGGTTCCTGGGGAGAGCGGCCTTATTGGGTCCTCCGTAGTAGGAAACATTTCCGCGCCAGGAGACAAGCAAGTACTCCAGGATCATTGCCCTGCAGAGCATGGCGGCATACGGCCCTGGTCTTTGCAGGCTTTCCCGAAGCATCCTTTCTTTCTCCGTCTCTGAAATCCTCATCAGAGTGATGTCGCTCATGGTGACCTGCTTTGAATTAGGTAGGGGAATGTTAGTATTGGGACTGCTTGCCTGTTCCTTTACAGAACTGTAGCCGGCGGTTTACAGCCACGCGGTGGAGGCGGGAGAGGGGCAGCATACAGGGATCTTTCTCTGGGACAGCCGCGAGGGGGTGGGACAGGGGCAGAGTTCATGCTTGCCGGATTGCTGGCAGCAGGGACTGGCATTGCTTTCAATGTGAAAGGAGGCCAGTGCTACTATTAAAGTTTTAAGCAGCCACAAGTCTACGGCTTACCATGTCGGCCTGCTACACAAATTCCAGTGTCCTGCCCTGCTTCTCTGATCTGCACTGCAAGACCCCAGGCACTGAATGCGAAGGCCGAAAATTCGACCTTGTCCTGAGTGTGCATGTGATAGGTGCTGTGCATGGTCTTGTTCACAGAGAAAGACTATGTTCTTTGTTCACAACTAAATTTATCTTTCTGAGGAATTCACTCCCTTTTTCCCATTCCCACAGCTGCGACTGTCTCCCAACCTAGCCTGGCATCACACTCCCAGAGGCTAGCGCAGATTAGGCGTAGGAAGAAGAGGACACGGGAGGACATGTTCTCGGAACTTACGGGCTGCTCCCGAGCCCAGGCAGCCCAGCAGACCCAGTGGAGGGATAACTTGTCCCAAATGCACCGATCACACATGGAACGGGAGGAGAGGTGGCGGCAGGAAGACCAGCAGGCAACTCAAACGCTGCTTGGACTAATGAGGGAGCAAACGGACACGCTCCGGCGCCTTGTGGATGTTCTGCAGGACCGGAGGCAGGAGGACAGAGCCCCGCTGCAGTCTATCTCTAACCGCCCTCCCCCGCCACCAAGTCCCATACCCCCCTCACCCAAAGTCCAAAGAAGGAGGGGTGGCAGAGTCCGTGAAAACTCTCACTCCACCCCTGCAGACTGCTCTACTACTAGAAGGCTCTCATTCCACAAAATTTGACAAGTCCTTTCCTTCCCGCCTCACCCAAGCTCCCGTCCAAGTTTCACCCCCCAGTTTCATGTGTAGTTGCTAATAAAAAATACGTTTCTGTTAATTACTGTTTCCATCATGCTCTTTTAGAGGAGAGTCTGTCTGAAGGGGGGGAAGGGGGTTGGTAATTGGACAGGACAGTCACCTTTACCAGGGTACAGAGGCGGGGGCAGGTTCAGCAGCAGGGCACACACACATTGCAGTCACTGGTTACCCTGGTCAGTCTGGGAGGTGGTTTTATTGTTCTGTGGGGGGGGG
>NW_020674270.1:0-364 GCF_002925995.2 Terrapene triunguis | reverse complement strand
CCACACACAGAGTCCCGAACAGGAGGGGTGGCAGGCTCCGTTGAAACCACCATTCCAACACTGCGGAGCCTGTCAGTCCTGGAGTTTAGAAGCGTCATTTGCATCACTACACTACACCCGCTCCCCACCACAGTCTGCGTCCCAGGTTCAACACTTTCCTGCGAAAACAGTAATAAAGAAAACGGTGTTCATTAACAAAATTCAAGTGATTTTATTTTTAAACGTGTGTTGGAAGGGGGGGAACGGGGTATGTAACTGGAGAGGATACTGAACATTTAGTGGGTAAAGAAACGGGGGCAGGTTCAGCTTCTCTGTAAACAAACTTAAAAGTCACAGGTTACCCTGCTCACTCAGGAACCTAGCT
>NW_020674269.1:804-2037 GCF_002925995.2 Terrapene triunguis | reverse complement strand
CCCTGGGACAGCCGCGAGGGGGTGGGACAGGGGCAGAGTTGATGCTGTCCTGATTGCTGGCAGCAGAGACTGGCATTGCTTTCAATGTGAAAGGAGGCCAGTGCTACTGCTGGAGTTTTAAGCAGCCACAAGTCTGCCCCTGGGACAGCCGCGAGGGGGTGGGACAGGGGCAGAGTTGATGCTGTCCTGATTGCTGGCAGCAGAGACTGGCATTGCTTTCAATGTGAAAGGAGGCCAGTGCTACAGCTGGAGTTTTAAGCAGCCACAAGTCTGCGGCTTACCATTATTGCCCGCTCCAGAAGTTCAGGTCTCCAGCCACAGTTCTCTGAACACTCCAAGACCTCCGCAAGTCCACAGGCACTGAAGGCGACGGCCGAAAATTCGACCTTGTCCTGAGTGCGCATGTGAGAGGTTCAGTGCATGGTCTTGTTCACAGAGAAAGACTAGGTTCTTTGTATACAATTTCATTTATCTGTCTCAGGAATTCACTCCCTTTTTAAAATTCACACAGACACATCTGCGACTGTCTCCCAACCCAGCCTGTCAGCACACTCCCAGAGGCTAGCGCAGATTAGGCGGAGGAAGAAGAAGACGCGTGAAGACATGTTCACAGAACTAATGGGCTGCTCCCGAGCCCAGGCAGCCCAGCAGACACAGTGGAGGGAGAACTTGTCACAAATGCACCGAGCAGTCATGGAACGGGAGGAGAGGTGGCGTCAGGAGGACCAACAGGCTACTGAAAAGCTGCTTGGACTAATGAGGGAGCAAACGGACACGCTCCGGCGCCTTGTGGATGTTCTGCAAGACCGGAGGCAGGAGGACAGAGCCCCGCTGCAGTCTATCTGTAACCGCCCTCACCCGCCACCAAGTCCCACACCACCCTCACCCAAAGTCCAAAGAAGGAGGGGCGGCAAGGGCCGTTAAAACTTTCAATCAACCCCTGCAGACTGCTCTAGCAGTAGAAGGCTGACATTCCCCAAAATTTCATAAGTCCTTTCCTACCCACCTCACACAAGCCCCCGTCCAAGTTTCACCCCCCACGTTTCATGTCTGGTTCGCAATAAAATGTTTGTTTCTGTTCATTACTGTTTCGGTCAGGTTCTTTTGAGGGAGAGTCTGTCTGGAGGGGGGGAAGGGGCTTGGTAATTGGACAGGACAGTCACCTTTAGCAGGCTACAGAGGCGGGGTCAGGTCCAGCATCAGGACACATACACAGTGCAGTCACTGGTTACC
>NW_020674269.1:0-704 GCF_002925995.2 Terrapene triunguis | reverse complement strand
AACCCGCCCCCCGCCACAGTCTGCGTCCCCGGTTTAAAATATTCCCGCGAAAACAGCAATACAGACAACGGTGTTCATTAAAAAATCGAAATGATTTTATTTTTTGGGAAGGGGAAGGGGGTGAAGGTTGTATGTAACTGGAGAGGATAGTCAAAATGAACTGGGTAAAGAAACGGGGGCAGGTTCAGCTTTTCTGTCCACAAACTGAAAAGTCACTGGTTGCCCTGCTCACTCAGGAACCTAGCTTTCAAAGCCTCCCGGATGCACAGGGCGTCCCGCTGGGATCTTCTAATGGCCCGGCTGTCTGGCTGGACGTAATCAGCAGCCAGGCTATTTGCCTCTAGCTCCCACCCCGCCATAAAGGTCTCCCCCTTGCTCTCACACAGGTTGTGGAGCACACAGCAAGCTGCAATAACGATGGGGATATTGGTTTCGCTGAGATCACAGCGAGTGAGTAAGCTTCTCCATCTCCCTTTGAGACGGCCAAAAGCACACTCCACCACCATTCTGCACTTGCTCAGACGGTAGTTGAACAGTTCTTTTTCTGTGTCCAGGGCGCCAGTATAGGGCTTCATGAGCCAGGGCATTAGCGGGTAGGCTGGGTCCCCGAGGATGACTGTAGGCATCTCCACATCCCCAAGAGTTATTTTGTGGTCTGGGAAGTAAATACCTTCCTGCAGCCGTCTAAACAGACCAGAGTTCCT
>NW_020674268.1:517-1678 GCF_002925995.2 Terrapene triunguis | reverse complement strand
TGGCTGTTATTGGCTCTCAGTTAGGTGGACCCGATATTTCGGTAACACTAGTTTGGGAACCACTGCTGTAGAGTAACCTGCAGTGCTGTGTAGACAAGCCCTAAGGTGCTTTGGAAATGATACCAAAAGATTCTTTGCAAGTTTCTGTATCAGACAGAACCCTCCTCCCAATGGCTTCTATCATTGTAGAACTTCTTTCCTCAGAAAGTCCACATAGACCTCCGAAGGAAGGACCTAGGTTTGTCTCCTGGCTCCCTAGCCCACTTTATCCATAGCTACTTGCAGGGCCGGCTCTAGGTTTTTTGCCGCCCCGAGCAAAAAAATTTTTGCCTGCCCCCCGTCCCAGCCCTGGGCTCCTCGCCGCACCCCCCTGCTGCCCCAGCCCTGGGCTCTACCCACCCACCCACACCCCCTGCTGCCCCAGCTCTGGGCTCCCTCATTCCCCCCCACCATTACCCCGCACACACACCTCCTGCAGCCCCAGCCCTGGGGTCTCTCTCCCCCTCCCCCACCTGCACCCTCCTTCCACTGCAGCCCTGGGTCACTGGTAACTCGCTCCCACGGCAGGTCATTCAGCATGAATTTTAGATGTGCACAGAACACAGACAGGATTGGTTCCCATATGGTTACAGAACTGCAGTAAAGTGGAACAATTTTCAGCTTGTGTGATTGGAGGATATCTGGATGCATATTATAAGACTGTCCTACATAAATGAGGAAAAGTTGAGGTGCCTTTATTATTCTTTTCTTCCACTCTTTCCTTCTATGGGGAATTTGCCAATGCAACATCACTGTCTTCCTTTAAACAAACAGGCAATGGCTGTTGAAAATAGCAATTCCAGTCCTAATAACCACTGGGAAGCATTTCTTGATTAATTTTATCCTACTTTTTCTACAGCAAGTTACAGTGGATCAGTATATTTGATTTGGGAGAAATGAAGTAACAGCTGCCCAAACTGAGCTTGAGCACTCCTGAATTTTGAGGTGTTCAAATCTGGAAGGCAGGTGCTGGGAGGGGAAGGGGGCTGTGGCTCCGCGGGGGAGCACGGCAGCATGTATGCAGCAGTGTGTCTGGCGCTGTGTGGAGCCAGACATGCTGGTCTGAGTGGCACGGTAAGGGGGCTGGGGGGTTGGATGGGGCGGAGGTTCGGGGGGGCAGTC
>NW_020674268.1:0-417 GCF_002925995.2 Terrapene triunguis | reverse complement strand
GGGGGGGGCAGTCAGGGGCAGGGAGAAGGGGGGGTTAGATGGGTCAGGGGTTGGGGGGGCAGTCAGGGGACAGGCAGCAGTTGGATAGGCATGGGAGTCCCGGGGATTTGTCAAGGGACAGGTAGGGGGTGGGATCCTAGGGGGGGAAGTTGGGGGGGGGTCTCAGGAGGGGGCAGTTGGGGACAAGGAGAAGGGAGGCTTAGATAGGGGGTGGGATCCTGGGGGCAGGTAGGGGCAGGGGTCCCAGGAGTGGGTGATCAGGGGACAGGGTGCAGGGGGAGTTGGATGGGTTGGGGTTTCTGTGGGGGGCAGTCGGAGGGGGTGGATGGTGGCAAGGTGGGGCTACCCTCCCTCCCTGTGGAGTGTCCTATTTTTTTAATGTTAAAATATGGTATCCCTACCCTTCAGAGTGCAGCT
>NW_020674267.1:416-1124 GCF_002925995.2 Terrapene triunguis | reverse complement strand
CATGAGTGGCTCTGGGAGCATTCATGCAATCTAGCTGGGTGTGGGGCGCCACATGCGGTTATGCTGAGTGATAACAGTGCCTGGAGGGGTTTGCTGCTTGTCACTAGCAGAGCACTGTGAGAGACAGCCCAAGCTGGAGAGAGTTAAGGGGGCACAGCGATCCCATAGTCCCAGGCTGCACTCTGGGATCCTGTCACAATCTCATTCCTGGTTCCCCAGTTTGCCAAAGCCCTCTGGGAGACAACACGAAATCAAACCCTGATATTTCCAAGGGTCGGTCCTGGGGCCGGTTTTGTTTAATATCTTTATTAACGATCTGGAGGATGGT
Organism: Terrapene triunguis; assembly: GCF_002925995.2. Lineage (NCBI taxonomy): Eukaryota > Metazoa > Chordata > Testudines > Emydidae > Terrapene > Terrapene triunguis. The sequence goes on along the minus strand of NW_020674267.1, from coordinate 796 downwards.
GTGGACTGCACTCTCAGCAAGTTTGCCGATGACACTAAACTAGGAGGCGTGGTAGATACACTAGAGGGTAGGGATCGGATACAGAGGGACCTAGACAAATTAGAGGATTGGGCCAAAAGAAACCTGATGAGGTTCAACAAGGACAAGTGCAGAGTCCTGCACTTAGGACGGAAGAATCCCATGCACAGCTACAGACTAGGGACCGAATGGCTAGGTAGCAGTTCTGCAGAAAAGGACCTAGGGGTCACAGTGGACGAGAAGCTGGATATGAGTCAACAGTGTGCTCTTGTTGCCAAGAAGGCTAACGGCATTTTGGGCTGTATAAGTAGGGGCATTGCCAGCAGATCGAGGGACGTGATCATTCCCCTTTATTCGACATT
>NW_020674267.1:0-316 GCF_002925995.2 Terrapene triunguis | reverse complement strand
CCACACTACAAGAAGGATGTGGAAAAATTGGAAAGAGTCCAGCGGAGGGCAACAAAAATGATTAGGGGTCTGGAGCGCATGACTTATGAGGAGAGGCTGAGGGAACTGGGATTGTTTAGTCTCCAGAAGAGAAGAATGAGGGGGGATTTGATAGCAGCCTTCAACTACCTGAAGGGGGGTTCCAAAGAGGATGGAACTCGGCTGTTCTCAATGGTGGCAGATGACAGAACAAGGAGCAATGGTCTCAAGTTGCAGTGGGGGAGGTCTAGGTTGGATATTAGGAAACACTATTTCACTAGGAGGGTGGTGAAGCACT
>NW_020674266.1:797-2043 GCF_002925995.2 Terrapene triunguis | reverse complement strand
CCCGACCTGCCACCCGCTGGCAGCTCCAGTCACCGGGAGATTGGAGCAGCTGGCATGTGGCGGGGCAGAGGCGGAAAGATGCCCCCACTGCACTCCAGCCGCGGAGGGACTCGGCCGCTGCTCACCAGCAACCCCAGCCGCCAGGGGTCAGCCCTGCCACGTGTGAGCTGCCCCAGATGCCGAGCCCCACTGCCCCCCAGCCACAGAGGGGTTCTCCCACCGCCTACCAGCAACCCCAGCCACCGGGGGACTGCCCCCCCACGGGTGAGCCGCTCCAGAACCCGAGAGACCTGCCCGCCGATCACCAGACACTCCAGCTGACGAGGGACTCCCCACTCGCCCAAACCACCGGGGGACCCCCCAGCCACTCTCCTACTGCCCCAACCGCTGGGGTCCCCCTCTCCACCCTCCTGCTGCTCCAGTCGGCGAGATACCCCCCACCGCCCCACAGCAGCTGCAACTATTGAGCGTTCCCCCTGCTACACCCCAGCTGCCAAGAGATCTCCGCCCTACACCTGTTGTTCCACAAACTTACACAGGATCGTTTTAGGGGTCAAGGCAAAGATGCCACATTTATTATTATTAGCAAATACCTTAATGCTTACACACATACACTCTCACACACACACACACACACCAAAATGTTCTGCAGCTGCTGGATAGTTACCAGTCCTGATTGTAGTTTGAGTTCGCAGCTTGGGATCGGAGCTCGTGGCAGCTAACTGGCCAGGAAAGCTGAGCACGAGGAGGAGCCGGGTCTCTGTCGGGCGCGCACCGATGCTCCTTGATGTTGATAGCAGAACGTTACCCAAAGTCTCTCCTCTCATCCTTCCTTTTTTATAGGAGTTTAGTTTGGATTCAAAGTTCCTAGGTCTCGCTGTGTCAGGCCGCCTCTGGGTTTGCTTGATTACCCGTCAATTGCAGGCGTGACTGTCAGCCTGGGACCTGGCTTTGATCTTCCTTCTGTTGTTTCTTTTAAGGGTGGATGCTTTTTGCTTGAGTTAGGGCTGTTGTCTAGTTCTTCAGCCGTTGGTATTTGAACTTTATCTCATCAGGACGGGCTGGTGCTGGAGGTTGATTCTATCACCCATGCATCCCTCATTCACACATCTCAACTAGACTAATAAAATTACAGTATGGCTTGCAAAAATAGAGGCTGCAGCACAAGCCTTTTACAAAATGGAGTTAGCATTTTAAAATGGGTTTTGAATTACAATATTGCACAGAAGTTACAATGTTACAATGT
>NW_020674266.1:0-787 GCF_002925995.2 Terrapene triunguis | reverse complement strand
GAACAGAAGTTACAATGGTACAGTGAATAACTAAAAACAATTTCATTCACATTGGTTCTACACACCCCAACAGCCCCAGCCACTGCGAGATGTCTCTCCTGTTCTCCAGCAGACACCAGACACCCCCTGCTCTCCAGCAGCCCTCGCCGCCGAGTGGCAACCCCCCGCCCGACCCTCAGCGGGACCCCCCCCACTGCTCCTCAAGAGCTCCAGCTGCCCGGAGGCATCCCCAGTGCTCCTGAGGCACAGCTACCGCTGAGGGATGCCCCCACCACCGCCAGCTGTGTGCCAGAAGGCAGCCAGGAGGGCCCCAGCACCCCACAAGATGGCTGCTCAGCCGCAGACACCAACCGGAGGGACCCCAGGACTCTACCAGATGCCTGCCTAGCTGGAGCACCCGACCCCACTCCCCCCAGGGGGAGCAGACCAGCCAGAGAAACTTCTGCTGCCGCTGGGACCCCCGCTCCACAGGGGACTGACGATGACCTCATCTACCTGAAATACCCCCTTGCCGCAGATGCGCTCATCTGCCCTATCTGCTTGCCACCCCGACGTTTCCATCTCCTCAGAGAGGTCACCAGGCATCTGAAGAGGTGCCACAACAAATCCACTGCCTTCAGCTGCGCCTTCTGCAGCCTGCCCTTCGAGTCCCAGAAGAGGTGCAAGGTGCACCAGGCCAGCTGCAAGAAAGCCCGCACAGCAGCAGTTCCGGTCCTGGTCCCCTGCCCTCCGGTGCCCCAGGCCACTGCTCCTGCGCCGCGAGGAAACAGGGCACCCCCGCCTGACC
>NW_020674265.1:453-2673 GCF_002925995.2 Terrapene triunguis | reverse complement strand
CCCTCGGCTCTACTCCCCCACTGTACCCCCTCATTTCTACACCCCATCCCCCTCAGCTCTACTCTCCCAGTTCCCCCTCATTTCTACACCCAATCCCCCCCTCAGCTCTACTCCCCACTGTATCCTCAGTCTATATGGGGATAGTTTCAATCCCCCATTATTCTTGAGTTTTTTATTTTAATAGCCTCTCTAATCTCCCTGAGCATTTCACAGTCACTATCACCATCCTGGTCAGGTGGTTGGTAATATATCCCTACTGCTATGTTCTTATTATTAGAGCATGGAATTACTATCCATAGAGATTCCATGGTACAGTTTGGTTCATTTAAGATTTTTACTTGATTCTACACTTCCTTTCTCTCCCACCAGCATGACCTGTTCTGTCCTTCTGATATATTTTGTACCCTGGTATTACTGTCCCATTGATTATCCTCATTCCCCCAAGTTTCTGTGATGTCTAGTATATCAATATCCTCATTTAATAAGAACAGATTTAAAAATTTTATTAAGATGATGTTAAAAAAATAGTGAACAGAGTTTGAGCATAGAAGTTTCTGGTTATCAGGGAATAACATACAGATTATCGAGGGTGCAAAGTTTGGTTTAAGATAAAGTGGCATGAGGAATACATAATCTGCAATATCCCCGATTGGGGGTAAAAGGTTGATGGGTCAAAGTATAGACATTGAGATATGAGGGTATGAAGTTCATAAAGTGGCTATGTTCGGGTGTGAAGTATAATGAGTGGATATGATGATGAGGATGGATTGACCCTCATTTGGTGAGATTTAATGTTCAGGGAGTTTATGGTTCCAGTTCATATGATCCAACGGAGAAGGTCACTTGGTCCCTTTCTCGTAGTGGGAGAACGATGTCATTCTGGCTCACGCCTCCTGGTACTGTCGGTGGCCGGTGATGTGCTCGATGTAGATGTCCCTGGACCATCGGATGGCGTCTGAGACCACGAGGCGCCGCATGAGACGTGCGTAGCGTCGACCGATCCCGCAGGTCCGCAGCACTCGCTCGTTGCAGGGGTCCCAGGCACTCTAGTTACATACAAGGCACTCTAGTTCACCCATCTTATTATTTAGACTCCTAGCATTGGGATATAAGCACTTTAAATCTTGTCACTTTTCAGCTGTCACACCACAGCATTTGCAGCACAGGGCTTTTCTGAACCCTGAGCAAGAAGTGAAGAATTAGCCTGGGGCCAGAGCTTAGGGGAAACATGCCCAGTACGCAGGGAGGGGCCTGAACCAGGAACGGGAGGGGAGGGGTCCATGTGATGGTCTCCTAATAAGTCATTGCTAAAGAGTTTGGCCCCTGCTCTCAGGTATTTCGAAAGCTCAGATAAAGCATGTGGGGGCCTTAGGCCCAGAGGAGCTCCCATTCCTTATGGGCCAGGTGTGCCCCATGGCTTCCTCCTGCCTCTTGGAAAGGTGTCAGTTCAGTGCTGGAGTAGCAGAGCTGCAGACTGAAGACTGCTCCTAATACAGCAGCTTCAGCTCCAGCTCCAGCCAGGCCTTGGAGGAGTCAGATTACCTAGCCCAGCCACTGTGTCCCTGTTTGCCAAGGGCTGTAGCCATCAGGCCCCTGGGCTGAGACCCCCAACCCACCCCAACTTGTTTCACATGGGCCACTCCAAAACTGGGCTAGATTGGAATATGGACTTCCTACCACATTCCTCAGTGAACACTATCACTATAGAACCTGGACCACATACTGACTGAGGAATGGATAGCAAAGTCAACCAGACCCAAAGGATAAGTGTTAGTGATTTTATTTATTATGATAACAAAGCCCTAGCTGGGCTGACACTGGCTGCTCTGAGCAGCCTCCTGACAGGCCCGGCTGCCTCTGTCATATCCCCGGTGCCGGAACTGGGATAGCTTGTGATGCCAACGCAGGTTGAGCTCTTTGGGCTCCACTGTAGTTTCCTCATCCTGCCCCCTTAGGCCCTCTCCCAGTGACACATGACCCCCAGCCCAGAGCCCGCACCCCAACTCCCCTCCCAGAGCCCGCACCCCCTCTTGCACCCAGCCCAGAGCCCGCACCCCAACCCCCCTCCCAGAGCCCGCACCCCCTCTTGCACCCAGCCCAGAGCCCGCACCCCAACCCCCCTCCCAGAGCCCGCACCCCCTCTTGCACCCAGCCCAGAGCCCGCACCCCAACCCCCCTCCCAGAGCCCGCACCCCCTCTTGCACCCAGCCCAGAGCCCGC
>NW_020674265.1:0-353 GCF_002925995.2 Terrapene triunguis | reverse complement strand
CTCCCAGAACCCGCACCCCCTCCTGCACCCAGCCCAGAGCCCGCACCCCAACTCCCCTCCCAGAACCCACACCCCAACCCCCCTCCTAGAGCCCGCACCCCCTCCTGCACCCCAACCCCCACCCCACCCCAGATCCTGCACCTAAACTCCCTCCCGGAGCCTGAGGAAGGTGCGGGTGGGACTTGGACCCATTCTGGGCACCACCAAAAATTATACAAAGCTGCCACTTCTGTGGGGGAGGGCCCCAGTCACCGACCTCCTCGCCGGGGAGGAGGGGGAGCACCCAGTAACTGACACTGTCGCCAAGGCAACGCCCTGGGACAGGTAACGGGTCACTGACTCCGCCCCTGGGT
>NW_020674264.1:318-1173 GCF_002925995.2 Terrapene triunguis | reverse complement strand
GCCCCACCACAGTTTGGGAATCCCATTGCAGCAAAGCCATCCACTATGGTCTGCACGTTTCCCAGAGTCACTACCCTTGATATCACCAGGTCTCTCATTGCCCTGGCAACTTGGATCACAGCAGCCCCCACAGTAGATTTGCCCACTCCAAATTGATTCCCGACTGACCGGTAGCTGTCTGGCGTTGCAAGCTTCCACAGGGCTATCGCCACTCGCTTCTCCACTGTGAGGGCTGCTCTCATCCTGGTATTCTGGCGCTTCAGGGCAGGGGAAAGCAAGTCACAAAGTTCCATGAAAGTGCCCTTACGCATGCGAAAGTTTCGCAGCCACTGGGCATCGTCCCAGACCTGCAACACGATGCGGTCCCACCACTCTGTGCTTGTTTCCCGGGCCCAGAATCGGCGGTCCACGGCATGAACCTGCCCCAGTAACACCAAGATTTCCACATTGCTGGGGCCTGTGCCTTGTGAGAGGTCCATGTCAATTTCCTCATCACTATCGTCGCCGCGCTGCAATCGCCTCCTCCTCAGCTGGTCCTGGTTTGGCTTTGGCATGTCCAGGAGGCTCTGCATGTTTTCCAGGACAATGCGCGTGGTGTTCATAGTGCTCAGAATTGCCGCGGTGATCTGAGCGGGCTCCATGATCCCAGTGCTGGCTATGGCGTCTGGTCTGAAAAAAGGCGCGAAAGTAGTATCTGACGGACCAGGGGAAGAAGGGAGGGAGGGAGAGAGGGAGGGAGGGGCGAGTGACACCGCGTACAGGTACAGGGAATTAAAATCAAGAAAGGTGGCTTTGCATCAGGGAAACACAAACAACTGTCACACAGAATGCCCCCCCCCCCCCAAAGATTGAACT
>NW_020674264.1:0-218 GCF_002925995.2 Terrapene triunguis | reverse complement strand
CTATTTTTTACATCTTAAGACGACGGTGCAGCATGACTGATAGCCCTTGGCATTTTCTGGGTGCTTGGCAGCAAATACTGGGCGCTAGGCAGTTAGCCTTCAGGTCTATTGCACCATCTGATACCCACTGCAATATGACAACGACGGATACCAATCATAATATGCTATCTACTGCCCAAAAGGCAAGGGGTTGCTGCTGTGTAGCAATCTAGCCCCAC
>NW_020674263.1:704-1381 GCF_002925995.2 Terrapene triunguis | reverse complement strand
AAAGCACACTCCACCACCATTCTGCACTTGCTCAGCCGGTAGTTGAACAGTTCTTTTTCTGTGTCCAGGGCGCCAGTATAGGGCTTCATGAGCCAGGGCATTAGCGGGTAGGCTGGGTCCCCGAGGATGACTGTAGGCATCTCCACATCCCCAAGAGTTATTTTGTGGTCTGGGAAGTAAATACCTTCCTGCAGCCGTCTAAACAGACCAGAGTTCCTGAACACGCGAGCGTCATGAACCTTGCCCGGCCATCCGACGTAGATGTTTGTAAACCGTCCCCGATGGTCCACCAGTGCTTGCAGCACCATTGAAAAGTAGCCCTTTCTATTGATGTACTGGCTGGCCTGGTGGTCCGGTCCCAGGATAGGGATGTGAGTCCCATCTATAGCCCCACCGCAGTTTGGGAATCCCATCGCGGCAAAGCCATCTATGATGACCTGCGCGTTTCCCAGGGTCACTACCTTTGGGAGCAGTACCTTGACGATTGCCTTGGCTACTTGCATGACAACAACCCCCACGGTAGATTTGCCCACACCAAAGTGGTTCGCGACTGACCGGTAGCTGTCCGGCGTTGCAAGCTTCCAGAGGGCTATGGCCACTCGCTTCTGGACAGTGAGGGCTGCTCGCATGCGGGTGTCCTTGCGCTTCAGGGCAGGGGACAGCAACTCACAAAGTTC
>NW_020674263.1:0-604 GCF_002925995.2 Terrapene triunguis | reverse complement strand
CCCAGAATCGCCGTTCAACAAAATCCACATGCCCCATTGCCAACGTCATGTCCTGGGCGCTGGGGCTCGTGGTTTCTGACAGCTCTGTGCCACTCTCCGACTTCAGGCTCTCACGGCGGTGCCGTAGCCTCCTCGCCCGATTTCTCTGCATCTGCCTCAGGGAAAGGTGTATGATAAGCTGCGAGGTGTTGAGAACGGCCACAAGTGCAGCGATGGTCGCAGCGTGATCCATGATCGCAGTGCTGTGGCGTCCGCGCTGTCACTGACCAGAAAAGTGCGCGAACTGATTTCCCGCCGGCGCTTTCATGGAGGGAGGGAGGGCGTTAGTGACGGACGGATGACGACAAATTTTTTTTACCCAGAAGGCATTGGCGGCTCGACCCAGAATTCCGATGGGCAGCGGGGACTGCGGGAACTGTGGGATAGCTGCCCACAGTGCACCGCTTCCAATATCGACGCTCGCCCCGTTAGTGTGGACTCACAAAGTCGAATTACTGTCCTTAGTGTGTCCTTAGTGTGGACACACACGTTCGACTTTGCAATATCGATTCCACATATTCGATTTAAGTAAAATCGAATTACCCTCGTAGTGTAGACATACCCT
>NW_020674262.1:722-1234 GCF_002925995.2 Terrapene triunguis | reverse complement strand
AGGCTTTGTTTGTGGTTTTATTTGCTAGATCAGGGGTCGGTAACCTACGGCACGCGTGCCAAAGGTGGCACGCGAGCCGATTTTGCCTGGCACGCGGCTGCCAGCTGGGGTCCCGGCCGCCGGCCCCGCTCAGCCCGCTGCCGGCTGAGTGAACGGAACCCCAGGCCGGCAGGAGGCTGAGCGGGGCCGGTGGCCAGGACCCCAAACCGGCGGCAGGCGCGCCCCCCGGCATTCCCCTCACCGCGCTCAGGTTCTGCAGCTCCCGGGAGTGTGCGGCAGCCCAGCAGCGTGTTTTGCCTCCACGTGGAGCCAGCGTCTGCCCGGCATGGGCATGGTAAGGGGAGTCCCGGGGGGGCAGTCAGGGAGTAGGGGGAGGGTTGAATGGGTCGGGAGTTCTTGGGGTTCTGTCAGGGGGTGGGGAGTGGTTGGATGGGGCGTGGGAATCCCCGGCGTCTGTCTGGGGGCGGGGGTGTGGATAAGGGTTGGGGCAGTCAGGGGACAGGTAGGGGGCA
>NW_020674262.1:0-622 GCF_002925995.2 Terrapene triunguis | reverse complement strand
GGGCGCGGCTAGGGCAGGGCTCTCCCCTCTTTTTTGATTGTTGAAATGTGGTAACCCTAGGCGAGGGGGGAGCCGGGGGGGCGCATGGGGGCTGGCGACCGCAAACATCCACTGCAGCCTGCAGGAGCCCCCGGGGGGGCGTCGGGCCGCAGCCTGGGCAGGAAGGGTGGGGGGGCGGCTGCTCCCCGCTAGCGGCGCCGCTGCCTTTGCAGGGCTGCTGCCCCCCTGCACTGTGCCGGCTCCTCCATGGCTGGGGCTCGCTGCTGCCACAAGCGGGACACTCTGACTCTCCCATGCCTCCGGAAGGCGGCTCCTCCCTGCCGAACTGCTGCAGCGGCCCAAGCCCGGCAAAGCCAGTGAGTGGACTTGGGGCGGGGGCCACCAGGGTGGGGTGGGGAGGGCTCGGCTCGTGGGGGGGCTGTGCACCCTCCAGGGGAGTTCAGGGGGCGGGGAGGCGGGAACCTGGTCAGGGGAGCAGCCCCTGGGCACGGTTGGCCCCTGGGCAGGCTGACCCCTGGGGTCTAAAAAGGCTCGTTGGGATTTGCCCCTCAATGAACTGATGTGCGGGGGGGTGGGAGGGGGGCGCAAGGTGGAAGTTTTGCCTAGGGCGCAAAATATCCTT
>NW_020674261.1:1269-1465 GCF_002925995.2 Terrapene triunguis | reverse complement strand
CGCCCCATGGGCCGGGCTCCCGCCCTGCTGGCCCCCCCGGCTCACAGGGCACGGCCCCAGGACCGGCCCGGCTGGGGCTTGCCGAGGGGGCTTCCCCCCCGAGCTGGACAGACAGGGGCTGGGACCCCCGGCCTGTCCCAAGGACAACAGGGCCCCCGCTCCGGCAGGGGGTGTCGGCTGGGCCCTGGTGGGGGGG
>NW_020674261.1:0-1169 GCF_002925995.2 Terrapene triunguis | reverse complement strand
GGGCTGGGGGGGGGGGAAAGGCTCTTTGACAGACACACAGATGGAGCCAGACGGGGCCAGTAATGATCTCCCTGATGCTCCAAAGTAACATGGAGCCCCCCAGTCCCCCCCATTGGGTCCAGCCCAGCCCAACCCCCGCTCAGCACAGCTGCCCCAATGGGCCATGGAGTGGGGGTTGGTGCTCCCTGAGGGGGGGGGTTGGAGCACCCCATGGGGGATTGGGGCTGGTGTCTGGCCAAGGGGCTGTTTACCGGGGCTAGACATATAAACCCGAGCAGGGAACCTGCTGGGGGCTGCACACCCCATGACCCCCAGCAGCACCCACCTGGCAGAGCCCCCGTGTCACCCCCCCAATGGCCTGGCCCATCCCACGCCAGCCCATGACGCTGCCCATCTCCCTGCCATGGGCCGAGGCCGAGCTCAACTTGTCCCCCCCACCTCAAGGGGCGACTGGGTGCCAGGACTCCTTGGTTCTATCCCCGGCTCTGGGAGCGGAGGGAGGAGGGGGTCTAGTGGTTAGAGCAGGGAGGGGGCTGGGAGCCAGGACTCCTGGGTTCTATCCCTGGCTCTGGGAGCGGAGGGAGCCAGGACTCCTGGGTTCTCTCCCCGGCTCTGGGAGCAGAGGGGGGAGGGGGTCTAGTGGTCAGAGCAGGGAGGGGCTGGGAGCCAGGACTCCTGGGTGCAGGGGAGGGGCCGGCCTAGCGTGGGGTGCAGGGGGAGGGGCCCTCAGAAAAGCCTGGCCAGTCCCAGGAGCTCAGCGTAGGGCCGGGCTCCCAACCCATCCTGAGCTAAGGGCCAGGGCTGGATGGCTGCGGGGGGGCAAGGAGGCAGCCCCCCACCCCCCCCGGGCTGGAACACAGCCCTGGCCTTGTCTCCCATCCCTGGGGCGTCTGGGCAGGGCCCCCCCAGTGCCCCCCATGCCATAGCTGGGGGCCCAGAGGGCTCCTGCATCGGAGGGCCGCCTGTACGGGCCTGTGGCCACGCAGCATTTTCACACAACTCGCTGCTCCCCGGGGAACTGGCCACGTCGGTAAAACCCAAAAGCTGCTATTTGGAGACGGCTAATTATAGCAACTCCGAGCGGGGCCGCCAAAGCCAGCTCCAGGGCTGAGCACCGGGCGGGGTCCGGGTGGGACAGTGAGGGGCACGGGCGGGGGGGGGGGGGGGGG
>NW_020674260.1:389-1390 GCF_002925995.2 Terrapene triunguis | reverse complement strand
AAGACGGCATGGAAAGCCTTCCAGTTAGTGGCAATAAATTTTCTCGGTGTAGTGAGTCGGTGTGGCTCCCCTCCTGCCCAGAGGAGGGAGCACCGGTGCAGACACCTGAGTGGGCGGAGCCACCGCCACCTGTCCCCGCCCCCCGGAAGTCAAGGGGCGGGACAGGAAGTATAAAGGCTGGCCGCCAGAGCTCAGTCAGAGCCCGGCCACCGCAGGGAGCAGACGTGCGGCTGGGAGCTCCCGACCAGGATACCTCTGAGGCCCGAAGATATTCTCCTAGCTGGCCGGAGCTGCCCCGGGCTCACTACGACGAAGAGCCGCCGGAGCCCGTCCGTTCCCATCATTGGGGGGAGCCCTTGGAACTCCCCCACAGCAACCCCGACGGTGAGACCGCCCCAGAACCCCTTCGGCCCTGCTGTTACCCGGAGGAACCGCCCGAGTGCAACTGGCCGGACTTCCCGACGGAGCTGCCGGACCTGCCACCAAGCCCCGGCCGGGAGGAGCCTATGCTGGTGGACTGGACTCTGCCCGGTGCCGCGGACGAGGTAGGCCCTGAGGGGGAAAGTGGAAGTAGCCCGGGGGTAGCCGACCCCGGTCAGGCTGTCGAGGCATGCGAACCCATGTCAGTGTGTTTCGGTCAGGATACCCCACTGACCGGCAGCGGCAGTGACCGCTGTTAGGGCCCCGGGCTGGAACGCAGTGGAGTGGGTGGGCCTGCGTTCCCCCCTGCAACCCCCACGCACGGGTGGCAGGCTTCCCCCTCACCCAACGCTCTGGTCTCACCGCCAGGGCTTACCCCGAGTGAGTGTTGCTCAGCCCCTGTGCAAGGGGGCCTGAGCTCCCTAACTGTGTAGCCGCTCCGCCCTGCTTCCAAGGGCCTGAGCAGTGTCTGTGTGTGCCCCGCCCTGAGCCAGGGCCTGGGCCTTCCCTTATTGAACTGTGTATCTACCCAGCCCCCCCTGCACCAGAGGGCCTGGGCTATTGAACTGTGTATTTCCCCA
>NW_020674260.1:0-379 GCF_002925995.2 Terrapene triunguis | reverse complement strand
TTGAACTGTGTATTTCCCCAGCCCCCCTGCACCAGAGGGCCTGGGCTGTTGAACGGTGTATTTCCCCAGCCCCCCTGCACCAGAGGGCCTGGGCTACTGAACTGTGTATTTACCCAGCCCCCCTGCACCGGAGGGCCTGGGCTGTTGAACTGCTTATCTCCCCAGCCCCCCTGCACCAGAGGGCCTGGGCTACTGGACGGCCTGTGGACTACTCAGCCCTGCACCGAAGGGTCTGAAACCCGAGCTAACCGGCTGTTTTGTTTCGTGGACAGGGAGTCGGTGTGGCTCCCCTCCTGCCCCGGAGGGTCGAGCCCCGGCACGAACCTTTTACACTCGGAAACAACAAGGCAGACAACTACAGGTTGTTGGTGGAAAACCT
>NW_020674259.1:824-2307 GCF_002925995.2 Terrapene triunguis | reverse complement strand
AAGCTGGCTAGATCGTCGGGCTCAATGGGTAGTGATCAATGGCTCCACGTCTAGTTGGCAGCCAGTTTCAAGCGGAGTGCCCCAAGGGTCAGCCCTGAGGCCGGTTTTGTTTAATATCTTTATTAATGATCTGGAGGATGGTGTGGACTGCACTCTCAGCAAGTTTGCAGATGACACTAAACTGGGAGGCGTGGTAGATACACTGGAGGGTAGGAATCGGATACAGAGGGACCTAGACAAATTAGAGGATTGGGCCAAAAAAAACCTGATGAGGTTCAACAAGGACAAGTGCAGAGTCCTGCACTTAGGATGGAAGAATCCCATGCACTGCTACAGACTAGGGACCGAATGGCTAGGTAGCAGTTCTGCAGAAAAGGACCTAGGGGTCACAGTGGACAAGAAGCTGGATATGAGTCAACAGTGTGCTCTTGTTGCCAAGAAGGCTAACGGCATTTTGGGCTGTATAAGTAGGGGCAGTGCCAGCAGATCGAGGAACGTGATCATTCCCCTTTATTCAACATTGGTGAGGCCTCACCTGGAGTACTGTGTCCAGTTTTGGGCCCCACACTACAAGAAGGATGTGGAAAAATTGGAAAGAGTCCAGCGGAGGGCAACAAAAATGATTAGGGGTCTGGAGCACATGACTTATGAGGAGAGGCTGAGGGAACTGGGATTGTTTAGTCTGCAGAAGAGAAGAATGAGGGGGGATTTGATAGCTGCTTTCAACTACCTGAAGGGGGGTTCCAACGAGGATGGAGCTCAGCTGTTCTCAGTGGTGGCAGATGACAGAACAAGGAGCAATGGTCTCAAGTTGCAGTGGGGAAGGTTTAGGTTGGATATTAGGAAACACTATTTCACTAGGAGGGTGGTGAAGCACTGGAATGGGTTACCTAGGGAGGTGGTGGAATCTCCTTCCTTGGAGGTTTTTAAGGCCCGGCTTGACAAAGCCCTGGCTGGGATGATTTAGTTGGGAATTGGTCCTGCTTTGAGCAGGGGGTTGGACTAGATGACCTCTTGAGGTCCCTTCCAACCCTGATATTCTATGATTCTATGATTCTATGACAAGTCACTGATACAGAGTGAGCTGGATCACTTGGTAAGCTGGGTGCAAGCAAATATATATTTTACTATGGTTAAATGTAAATGTATACATCTAAGAACAAAGAATGTAGCCATACGTACAGGATGGGGGGCAAACAGTGTCTCTGAAAAAGATTTGGGAGTTGTGGTAGCTAATCAGCTGAACACGGGCTCCCAGTGCAACACTAAAAAGAACGAGAAGTACTGTGGCCAAAAGAGCTAATGCAGGGAAATGTCAAGTAGGAGCTGAGAGGTTATTTTACCTTTGTATTTGGCACTGGTGTGAGTGCTGCTGGACAGGGCCAGCTCTAGCTTTTTGGTCGCCCCAAGCAAAACAAACAAACAATCAAACAAAAAAACGGGGCGGCCAGAACGGCAAAGCAAAAAAAAAAAAAAAAAAAAA
>NW_020674259.1:0-724 GCF_002925995.2 Terrapene triunguis | reverse complement strand
GGGAGGGAGCGGGCGGGAGAGAGAGAGAAGGGGGCAGCCAGGGCTACAGCAGGGGCGCTGCCACGCGGCCCCTCCCGCTGCGCTGCCTCCTGCCGCCTGCCGCAAGGGCTCCACTCCGGTCGGCGGGGAGGGAAGGAAGAGGACTGCCCTGCAGGGCGCTCTGGTTCTCCGCGCCGCCGCCCCCTACAGGGCGGCCGGAGCGGAACAAGAACAACAACAAAAAAAAAGCGTCCGTGCCGCCCTAGGATTGGGCGGAATGCCTCCTCCAACAATCTGCCGCCCCAAGCACCAGCTTGCTCAGCTGGTGCCTGGAGCCGGCCCTGCTGCTGGAATACTGTATCCAGCTCTGGTGTCAACAATTCAAGAGGGATGATGTTGATAAACTTGAGAGGGTTCGGAGAAAAGCCATGAGAGTGATTAAAGACTTAGGAGACCTGCATTATAGTGACAGACACACGGAGCTCAATCTATGTAGCTTAACAGTGAGACGGTTAAGGGGTGACTTGATTAGTCTATGAGTACCTGCACGAGGAACAAGTATTTAATGATGGGCTCTTCAGTCTAGCAGAGAAAGATGTGATCATTCAATGGCTGGAAGTTGAAACTAGATGAATCCAGGTGGGCAATAAGGCATAACACTTTAACAATGAGAGTAATTAAACATTGGAACAATTTACCGAAGGTTCTGGTGGATTCTCCATCACTGTCAATTCTTAAATCAAGA
>NW_020674258.1:541-1057 GCF_002925995.2 Terrapene triunguis | reverse complement strand
TCTGGGGAACTTGCCCCATTGTTTGTAGCCGACCCCTGGAAGCTGTGACCCGCTAACCCTAGCAGGCTGAAGAAAACTTACATGGAACAGAAATATTGCTTCCGGGGTCTCCCTCTTCTCCCGAGGTGTTTAAGGAAAGGGCTGCCCGACTGCTACCGGCTTCACGGTTTGCCGGGCAGCCCCCAGACCCTGCGCCCCCGGCCGGCGCTTGCCCAGCGCAGCTGGAGCCCGGGAGGGGAAGCGCCCAGCCGGGGGCGCAGGGTCTGGAGGCTGCCCGGCAAACGGTGAAGCCAGTAGCGCTGCGGCTTCGGGCAGCTTGGCTCTTAACAGAGCCGAAGTCTGAGAGGGGAGGACTCACAGAGCAGCCGCGGGAGGGGAAGTGCCCGGACGGCATTTTTCCCGGGCATGTTCCGCTTTTTGGCAATTCCCCCCGGACGGGGGTTTGATTGCCGAAAAGCCGGACATGTCTGGGAAAAACCGGACGTATGGTAACCCTAGATATACCTATCTCATAGA
>NW_020674258.1:0-441 GCF_002925995.2 Terrapene triunguis | reverse complement strand
GCAGCTGGAGCCGGGGAGGAGAAGTGCCCGGCTGGCGGCTGGGGTCCGGAGGCAAGGCGGGCTGCCCGAAGCCGGTAGCGCTGGCTCGGGCAGCTTGGCTCTTAACAGAGCCGAAGTCTGAGAGGGGAGGACTCACAGAGCAGCCGCGGGAGGGGAAGTGCCCGGACGGCATTTTTCCCGGACATGTTCCGCTTTTTGGCAATTCCCCCCGGACGGGGGTTTGATTGCCGAAAAGCCGGACATGTCCGGGAAAAACCGGACGTATGGTAACCCTAGATATACCTATCTCATAGAGCTGGAAGGGACCCCGAAAAGTCATTGAGTCCAGCCCCCTGCATTCACTAGCAGGACCAAGTACTGATTTTGCCCCAGATCCCTAAGTAGCCCCCTCAAGGATTGAACTCACAAACCACTGAGCTATTCCTCCCCCAAAGCTGTAGC
>NW_020674256.1:1385-3383 GCF_002925995.2 Terrapene triunguis | reverse complement strand
TAAGTGCATATATATTTGTGATTTGCAATAGTTTGCAGACTGATTTTTAAATTGATTTACTTAAACTGATCCACTTCTCTAAGCCAATTGCAAATGTGTGAGTGAGACAGACAGACATCGGGAAAGTATAACATTAATAGGGTTAACATTTGCTTTTGGGAAAAACAAAATGTTGAAAGGTCCCTGTCATTATCCAAAGCAGTTCACTACATCATATATAATGCCTGGACAACGTCGAACCCTGTTACTGAGCACAGAGTGGGAGTTGTGGAATTTCCTTGTAGTATTAATTAGATGATCTTTAAGATTTCTTAATGATACAAAATACTTTAACCAGTGTGTTACTGCTGGATAACCAGTAGGTGGTAGTATTACATCCACCTTCTATTTAACACACAGCAGAGTTTAGATGGGTAGCAGCTGCCTGCAGAAAATGTAGTGTTAATATTGACAAATTACACATCAGCTGCTTAATTAGCCAGCATAGCCAGCATGCCTATTGTTATTTTGTCCTTTGACAGCTTGATAAAGACAAAATCTTTTAATATCATGTTAACCAATTTATTGCAGAAAACAATCGTGCTAATGCAATATTGAAGAGGTAGGAACAAACGTCCAGTTTAACAGGCTTCTGCCGTGATGTACACTCAGGCCAAATTCTATCCTTAGTTATACCATTGCAAACACATTCACTGCAATCAGAGTGCACCGGCTTAATTCAAAGGAAAATGTGGCTCTAAAGGGCTTGATCCTGCAAAGCACTCTGGCCAGATCCAGCAAAAAGACTTAAGCACATGCTTAACGTTAAGCCTGTGAGCAGTCCCACCCAAGTCACTGTTGAAAATGAGACTTGGGGTGTGTGACGGGGTGCACTCGCCCCGCACTGGATGGGGAAGGGTTAACCCTACATTGTGGGTTGAGGAAGCCACTCCCCCTTTACTCTACTGGGCATGCTCCAGGTGCACTGGTATAAAAGAGAGAAGCTCAGCTCAGTTGGGGCTGACTGCCAGGGAGGATGGACGTTGGGAGGAAGGATGTGCTCCGTTGGCTGCAGCTGATGATCAGCCAAGGTCCGAGGCCGTGAAGGCTGGCGACGCTATAACCCAAGTAGATGCTAAGGTACTTACTGAGACCCCCGCTGCGTCAGGAGTTGCAAGGAACAACACAGACTGGGGAACCCGGAGACAGCAGAGACACCCAGACCATAGCCATGGGAACTATGGTCGGAAGCAGCCCAGGAGACTTAGACAGTGACTCGGTTGGTGAACCGGAGTTGTGAGTCAGCATGTTTTAGACGGAATCGCCTTGCTGGCTACCAGGGCCCTGGGCTGGGGTCCAGTGGAGAGGGAGGGCCTGGACCCCTCTACCAGGGCCACCATCCTCCTCCTTGTATGTGGCGGCCCCCTTCTGGACTGACTGTGGCCACTAGGCCTCACTGCCTTGCTAAGAAGGTCATTCCTATGGACTTTGGCTGCTAGGCCTTACATCCCCACTAACTGGGGCAAAGCTATTGACATTGGCCAGTGGGCCACATTGCAAACCAGGGTAAATTTACTGACTTTGGCCACTAGTAGGGTTACCATTCGTCCAGATTTACCCGGACATGTCCTCCTTTTTGTGCTAAAAATAACGTCCGGGGGGAATTTGTAAACCACTCAAAATGTCCGGGATTTCCCCCCTCCCCCGGCAGAGCAGAGCGAGCGGCTGGGAGGGCTGCAGGAAAGTCCCGGGCTGGACTCCGGAGCAGCTGTAGAGGAGCTCCTCCTCCCCCCTCCCTCCCTGCATTCTGAGCCGGCAGCTCCTCCTCCCCGGCAGCCCCGCGCCCCGCTCCGGCAGCACTGTGTAGGGCCAGGGACCGGGTTGTGTGTTGCGCTGGGGAGCGCAGCCACGTGTCCGGCTCCCACAGAGCCCAACACCCTGTTGTGAGCAGCAGGGTAAGGTGGCAGGAGAAGGGGCAGGGAGGTTCTAGAGGGGGCAGTCAAGAAACGGGGGGGGGGG
>NW_020674256.1:0-1285 GCF_002925995.2 Terrapene triunguis | reverse complement strand
TGTCAGGGGGCAGGAGTGGGGAGAGGGATCGGAGCAGTCAGGGGACAGGGAGCAGAGGGGTTTAGATGGGTTGGGAGTTCTGGGGGAGCTGTCAGGGAGCAGGAGTGGGGAGAGGGATCGGAGCAGTCAGGGGACAGGGAGCAGAGGGGTTTAGATGGGTTGGGAGTTCTGGGGGGGGGGCTGTCAGGGGGTGGGGAGTGGTTGGATGGGGCGTGGGAGTCCCAGGGGTCTGTCTGGGGGTGGGGGTGTGGATAAGGGTTGGGGCAGTCAGGGGACAAGAGGCAGGGAGGCTTAGATAGGGGGTGGAGTCCTGGGGGGGCAGTTAGGGGCAGGGGTCCCAGGAGGGGGCAGTCAGGGAACAAGGAGCAGGGGGAGGGTTGGGGTTCTGAGGGGGGCGGGGAGTGGAAGGGGCGGGGCTAGGACAGGACGGGGGCGGGGCTAGGGCAGGACAGGGGCGGGGCTCCTCCCGTCCTCTTTTTTCCGAGCTGAAATATGGTAACCCTAGCCACTAGGCCCCACTGCCCTGCCGAGAAAGCCAGAGTCCATAGATTTGTCTGTTAGGCCTTACTGCCCTGTCTTCCTGGGGCGAATGTACTGATTGTGGCTACTAGGGCTTGCTGCCTCGCTAAGAGGGGCGAATCTATTGACTCTGGCCATTGGGCCGCATTCCCCTGCTAAGAAGGGTGAATATATAGACTGGGGTTAGGAGTGTGACGGGGCCGACTTGCCTTGCACTGGATGGGGTTTTCCCCAATCCTGTCATACGGTACGTCTCCACTTTGAACTGGGGGTGTCATTCCCAACTTGAGGAGACTTACCTGTGCTAGCTCTGATCGAGCTGGTCCCTAAAACCAGCAGCAGAAGCAGCTAGCCAGCCCAAGTATGTACCTGTCCGAGACACTAAGCACATATTCGGGTGGCTAGCCACTCCTGCAATCATGACTCTACTCTATTTTTAGCACACTAGCATGGTCAGAGCTAGCGTGGGATTCCCTCCTCGAGCTGGAAATTACACCCCCAGCTCAAAGTGTAGATGTACCATTAGGCTCCTAAGTCACTTGGGCCTAGCAACGCCTGAATACCTTTAAAATCTTGGCCTAAGTGCTTTGTTGGATCAGGCCAAAGGGCTGAGCACCTTGCAAGATCAACCCCACAGTTTGCAATGGAATTGGGCTTGGCACCAGGGCCGGCTCCAGGCACCAGGCACCCAAGCACGTGCTTGGGGCGGCACCTGGTAAGGGGCGGCGGGAGGAGCGCGGCGTGGCATTCCGCGGGGGGGGCGCCC
>NW_020674255.1:317-1005 GCF_002925995.2 Terrapene triunguis | reverse complement strand
ATCGCGGCCCCCACTGGCCGCGGTTCACCATCCCGGGCCAATGGAGGTGGCGAGAAGCAGTGTGGGTGAGCGATGTGCTGGCCGCAGCTTCTCGTCGCCCCCATTGGCCCGGGATGGCGAACCGCGGCCAGTGGGGGTCGCGATCGGCTGAACCTGCCACGTCAGCAGGTAAATAAAACTGGCCCGGCCCTCCAGGGTGCTTACCCTGGCGAGCCGCGTGCCGAACGTTGCCGACCCCTGGGGTAACAACACGTTGTTCTTCCTGCCCCAATAACAGAGAAACTGGGGATCCCACAGCAGCCAAAGTGACCATTTGGGCTGCTGTGGGTTCATGCTAGGCAGAATGGGTGTGCCTATGCAAACAAGATCAGCCCCTGAAGTTCACCACCAGATGTCAGGGTAGAGCTCATCCTGACTCTGCTTACACATGTACCCAGTCAATATGAGGATAATTGAAATCCCCCACTATTATTGAGTTCTTTATTTTGATAATCTCTCTAATCTCCCTTAGCATTTCATTGTCACTATCACTGTCCTGGTCAGGTGGTCGATAATAGATCCCTACTGTTATATTCTTATTAGAGCATGGAATTACTATCCATAGACATTCTATGGAACATGTGGATTCATTTAAGATTTTTACTTCATTTGATTCTACATTTTCTTTCACATATAGTGCCACGCCCAC
>NW_020674255.1:0-217 GCF_002925995.2 Terrapene triunguis | reverse complement strand
AAGCACTTTAAAAACTTGTCACTGTTTATTTGTCTGCCCTTTTCTGAAGTGTCATATTCTTTATGTGCATGTTTCTCGTCTGATCTGGCCCATACTTTATCCTCTTCCATCCTCTCCTCCTGGCTAGAACCTAGAGAATCTCTATCAATAGATTCTCCTCTAAGAGAAGCCTCTGTCCAATCCACGTGCTCCGCTGCAGCAATCGGCTTTCCCCCAT
>NW_020674254.1:705-1400 GCF_002925995.2 Terrapene triunguis | reverse complement strand
GGGGGCGGGGATCGCGGGTGGAGGCCGGGCCGGGGGGAGGGGATCGCGGGTGGAGGCCGGGCCGGGGGACCGGGGAGCCCGGATGGGGGCCAGGCCCGCCCCGTTACCGGATCCGTAGCGCACGTCGTGCGAGTGGAGCCGGACGTTGTGGCGGACGTTGAGCAGCTTCACTACGGAGCCGCAGGTGACCGGGCCGGGCTCGGAGCCCGCCGCCGCGCCCAGGCCCACCACCAGTATTAGGAGCCGGGGCCCCGGGACTCGCCAGCGCCGCATCCTCGCTACCAGAACCGGAAACCCACCCAACCGGAACCATAGAGCAGTGCCCTCGGAGCCTATCGTTCCACTACCCTCTCTGCGCCTAGAGAGGCAGGAAGTGCGCCCGTGAGCCGGAAGCGGAAACTTTCTGAGTGACGGTCTGACGCCCGGAGGTCGCGGCTCTTCTGCTCCCACCTATCTCCGCCGCAGCGGAGGCCTCCATTTTCCCTTCGGCCCTGAGCGGAGGCGGCGAGAGTCTCGGAGCCCAGCGGGTAAGTCCGGGCGCGGGCCCCTCCGAGGCTGGGAGTGGGGGCGCTGGCTGGGGTCTCTGGCCTGGGGGCCGGGCCCCCATCGCCCGCGGGCGTCTCTCCGCGCCCGGGCAGCGGTGGGGAGGGTCCTCCTGGGCCGCCGCCCTTGCCCCATCCCCCCGCCGCCCCTCA
>NW_020674254.1:0-695 GCF_002925995.2 Terrapene triunguis | reverse complement strand
GGGGGCGGGGATCGCGGGTGGAGGCCGGGCCGGGGGGAGGGGATCGCGGGTGGAGGCCGGGCCGGGGGACCGGGGAGCCCGGATGGGGGCCAGGCCCGCCCCGTTACCGGATCCGTAGCGCACGTCGTGCGAGTGGAGCCGGACGTTGTGGCGGACGTTGAGCAGCTTCACTACGGAGCCGCAGGTGACCGGGCCGGGCTCGGAGCCCGCCGCCGCGCCCAGGCCCACCACCAGTATTAGGAGCCGGGGCCCCGGGACTCGCCAGCGCCGCATCCTCGCTACCAGAACCGGAAACCCACCCAACCGGAACCATAGAGCAGTGCCCTCGGAGCCTATCGTTCCACTACCCTCTCTGCGCCTAGAGAGGCAGGAAGTGCGCCCGTGAGCCGGAAGCGGAAACTTTCTGAGTGACGGTCTGACGCCCGGAGGTCGCGGCTCTTCTGCTCCCACCTATCTCCGCCGCAGCGGAGGCCTCCATTTTCCCTTCGGCCCTGAGCGGAGGCGGCGAGAGTCTCGGAGCCCAGCGGGTAAGTCCGGGCGCGGGCCCCTCCGAGGCTGGGAGTGGGGGCGCTGGCTGGGGTCTCTGGCCTGGGGGCCGGGCCCCCATCGCCCGCGGGCGTCTCTCCGCGCCCGGGCAGCGGTGGGGAGGGTCCTCCTGGGCCGCCGCCCTTGCCCCATCCCCCCGCCGCCCCTCA
>NW_020674253.1:561-1112 GCF_002925995.2 Terrapene triunguis | reverse complement strand
CTGGGTCAGCGCGCCGCCGGCAGCGCGCTGATCCAGGGGAACCCCTGGGCTGCCTGCCGGCGGCTCAGACCCCCTCTCCCTCCCAGCGCAGTGGCCGCTCCATCCCATGCGATTCTTCTCATTGCCGGCGGGGGCGCCGGCGGCTGGGCAGAGCTTCTGCTTAGCGCACGTGGCACAAGCCCGGCGACGGGCGCGACAGCAGGGCTTCTGGAGGAAAGCGGCGGCTGCCTCCTGGCTCAGCCTCCACAGTCAGGCCCAGCGGGGGGGCACGGAGAAAAAAAGAGCCTCAGGCAGCGGTCTGGTGGAGCGGAGGAAGAAAGAGGACCCCGACGCCCGTGCCTTGGGCAAGGTAAGCGCTTCCCCACAGCTCGGCCTCAGGTGCCTGTGCTCCTGCCCCCTTGGTCCTTGGCTGGTCCCTGCTCCTGCTCTCCTTGTGCTTGGGTGGCTGGAGAGGACGGCAGCTTACAGAGCTGAGCTGCCCCAGTGCCCCCCTCTCCCTGCTCCAGCCTCTGTCATGCCCGGTATCTGAGTTCAGGGCCGCCTGGGGGGGG
>NW_020674253.1:0-551 GCF_002925995.2 Terrapene triunguis | reverse complement strand
CTGGGTCAGCGCGCCGCCGGCAGCGCGCTGATCCAGGGGAACCCCTGGGCTGCCTGCCGGCGGCTCAGACCCCCTCTCCCTCCCAGCGCAGTGGCCGCTCCATCCCATGCGATTCTTCTCATTGCCGGCGGGGGCGCCGGCGGCTGGGCAGAGCTTCTGCTTAGCGCACGTGGCACAAGCCCGGCGACGGGCGCGACAGCAGGGCTTCTGGAGGAAAGCGGCGGCTGCCTCCTGGCTCAGCCTCCACAGTCAGGCCCAGCGGGGGGGCACGGAGAAAAAAAGAGCCTCAGGCAGCGGTCTGGTGGAGCGGAGGAAGAAAGAGGACCCCGACGCCCGTGCCTTGGGCAAGGTAAGCGCTTCCCCACAGCTCGGCCTCAGGTGCCTGTGCTCCTGCCCCCTTGGTCCTTGGCTGGTCCCTGCTCCTGCTCTCCTTGTGCTTGGGTGGCTGGAGAGGACGGCAGCTTACAGAGCTGAGCTGCCCCAGTGCCCCCCTCTCCCTGCTCCAGCCTCTGTCATGCCCGGTATCTGAGTTCAGGGCCGCCTGGGGGGGG
>NW_020674252.1:991-1386 GCF_002925995.2 Terrapene triunguis | reverse complement strand
TCTGCATGGAGCAACAGTGAAACTAGGTGGCCACGCGGGGTAATGCATAGAGCATTTTCTGCATCGAACAACAGTGACACCGTGTGGCCATGCGAGGTAATAAACAGAGCATTTCCTTTATGGGGCAACAGTGACACTGTGTGGCCGCTTTGGGTAATGCACGAGCATTTCCTTAAGGAGCAACAGTGACACTAGGTGGCCACGCAGGGTAATGCACAGAGCATTTTCTGCATGGAGCAACAGTGACACTGTGTGGCCACGCGAGGTAACGCACAGAGCATTTCCTTTATTGAGCAACAGCGACACTGTGTGGCCACTTGAGGTAATGCACGAACATTTCCTTAAGGCGCAACAGTGACACCGTGTGGCCACGCGAGGTAATGCACAGAGCATTT
>NW_020674252.1:0-981 GCF_002925995.2 Terrapene triunguis | reverse complement strand
GAGCAACAGTGACACCGTGTGGCCACGCGAGGTAATGCACAGAGCATATCCTGCATGGAGCAACAGTGACACCGTGTGGCCACACGAAGTAATGCACAGAGCATTGCCTTTATGGGGCAACAGTGACACTGTGTGGCCGCTTTGGGTAATGCACGAGCATCTCATTAAGGAGCAACAGTGACACTGGGTGGCCACACGTAGTAATGCACAGACCATTTCATTCATGGAACAACAGTGACACTGTGTGGCCACCGAAGGTAATGCACAGAGCATTTCCTTCATGGAGCAACAGTGACACCATGTGGCCATGCGAGGTAATGCACAGAGCATTTTCTGCATGGAGCAACAGTGAAACTAGGTGGCCATGCGGGGTAATGCACAGAGCATTTTCTGCATTGAACAACAGTGACACCGTGTGGCCACACGGGGTAATGTACAGAGCATTTCCTCCATGGAGCAACAGTGACACACTGTGGCCAGGCGGGGTAATGCACAGTGCATTTCCTTCATGGAGCAACAGTAACACTGTGGCCTTGGCTACACTGGCGCTGTACACGCTCTCTTGCAGCGCTGCACGCTTGCTCACAGCGCTGCAAGCTATTCCCCTTGGAGAGGTGGAGTACTTGCAGCACTGCAAGAGAGCTCTCGCAGCACTGGCGGCGCGCCTAGACTCGCGCTTCACAGCGCTGCCGTGGCAGCGCTGCCGCGGCAACGCTGTGAATTCTCAAGTGTAGCCAAGGCCTGTGTGGCCACGTGGGGTAATGCACAGAGCATTTCCTTCATGGAGCAACAGTGACACCGTGTGGCCACGCGAGGTAATACACAGAGCATTTCCTTTATTGAGCAACAGTGACACTGTGTGGCAACTTGAGGTAATGCACGAGCATTTCCTTAAGGAGCAACAGTGACACTGTGTGGCCACCCAAGGTAATGCACAGAGCATTTCCTTCATGGAGCAACAGTGACACTGTGTGGCCACTT
>NW_020674251.1:242-1249 GCF_002925995.2 Terrapene triunguis | reverse complement strand
TTCCTGCTGAATGACCTGCCCTGGGAGCGAGTTACCAGTGACCCAGGACTGCGGCGGAAGGAGGGTGCAGGTGGGGGGGGGAGCCCAGGGATGGGGCGGCAGGAGGTGGGGGGGGCAATGGTGGGGGGGTAGGGGGAGCCCAGGGCTGGGACGGCAGGGGGGCGCAGGTGGGGGGGTGAGAGCCCAGGGCTGGGACGGCAGGGGGGTGCGGGTCAGGGGGGGAGAGCCCAGGGTTTGGGCGGCAGGGGGGTGCGGCGAGGAGCCCAGGGCTGGGACAGGGGGGCAGCCAAAATTTTTTTTGCTTGGGGCGGCAAAAAACCTAGAGCCGGCTGTAGGGAGCCAGGGTGGCTGCCCTCCGAACCGGAGGTAAAAGGGCCTTTCTCTCAGCTGGAGTGGGCGGGGCCAGCCCAAGCTAGCTCCACTCCCCGGAAGGGGAGGGGTGGAACAGGAAGTATAAAGGGCGGGGCCCTTAGCTCAGTCAGAGCAGCACCAAGGAGGGAGGCAGACGCAGACCGCGGGCTGCTCCCCTCAGATCCTGCTGCCGTGCCAGGGGAGGCCCTGGACCAGTGGAAACCGCACCGGGAGGACGGACTGGGGCTGCCAGGACTGCCCGCTGCCGAGTACCCAGGGGAACTGGAGGAGCTGGAGTGGGAGCTGGAGCTGCCAGCAGCCAAGGACTGGGGGGAGCTGGAGGAGCCTGAGCCTGAGGGGGAGCTGGAGCTGGAGCTGGAGCTGCCAAGAGCGGACTACCCCGACGCACTGACGGGATCAGAGGGATCCGGACGAGCGATCGGGTAGGAAGTAGCCCAGGGACAAAGCTGCACAGTGGTGAGTCTGTATCACGGAGGGACCCCGCTGATCCAGTGGCGGGACCCTCGTCCTGCCACTGTCAGGGCCCTGGGCTGGAACGCAGTGGTGTAGGGTGGGCCTGCGTTCCCCTACCCGGCCGAGCCACGCCGGGACCTTTGCCGGCGCTCCCCTGCCTGCGGGGCGCGCTACTGACCTTT
>NW_020674251.1:0-232 GCF_002925995.2 Terrapene triunguis | reverse complement strand
CTGCCTGCGGGGCGCGCTACTGACCTTTGCCGGCGCTCCCCTGCCTGAGGGGCGCGCTACAGACTCTGGCTGGCAGCCTTTCCGCTGCTAATTCCCCGCTGGCGGAGGCGTAACCCCGGCCAGCCCGTGACGACGTAGCTCCCCACCGCCCCCTAGCGGGTAGGCGGACCGACACCGATCACACTGGCCCTGTCAGCCCCCCATCTTTATAGACTAGTAAACCTTTGAAATT
>NW_020674250.1:1164-2029 GCF_002925995.2 Terrapene triunguis | reverse complement strand
GGGGGTCGGGGGGAATGTTTTACAAACACCAACACATGGTGCTTCAGAAACAAAATTTGCTCCACAGGACCCGGCATCTGCTGAGTGAAATTGACATTCTTGTCAGTTTCATGGCTTCTAATAGGAGTAGAATGTGAGTTTCACTCAACAGCTGATTCCAGGTTCCCAGGCCAGCTGGTTGTCCAGACTGTGTGACTCAGTGGCCTTTTTGGGAAGGCAGCTGGCCGGGAAGTCTGGAAGCCCTGGTGTTCCTGGGCCAGGGCTGTCTACATGCTGAGATTGCCCTAGAGCCACGGCCTCTGGGAGCCCATACCAGGGTCTTCAAACTTCCTGCTCCTTAGCAGCTCAGCTTGCCAGGCAGGCAGTCCATTGCCAATCTGACCTTTCTTCCCTGAAAGTTCATCAAACCTGAGATGTTTCTGTGAATCATTTTGGGTTCTATGAATCAGCATTTTTGGACAAAACTCTGTTTCATCAGAAATTTTTCATCCAGCTCTACTTGTGAGCTACCCTGTGATTTACCTCTGCCCAGGGCCGGCTTTAGGCCGATTTGGCCGATTTCCCCCAATTGGGCCCCGCGCCTAAGAGGGCCCCGCGCAGATCGGCAGCGTCCCTGCCTGAAGCAAAGCTCTCCCGGAAATAGCAGCTGTTGCTGCTAGGCAACCAGGGACGCTGGCCGGCAGAGGGCTGAGGCAGAGGCAGTGGCTGTTGCAGTTCGGGAGGGGAGGAGAAGGCACATGTGCTTTGCAGCCTTCCCCTCCCCTCCCCCTAGCATTCACCTGGAGGAGACGCCGAGGGGGCTTCCTGCAGTGGACCTCACTCACCTCGGCCCCAGGCAATCGGGCAGTGTCCCTGCCGGAAGCAA
>NW_020674250.1:0-1064 GCF_002925995.2 Terrapene triunguis | reverse complement strand
CGGACATGTCCGGGAAAATCCGGACGTATGGTAACCCTAGGTTCAGCATCGGAGCCAGGCAAAAACCACTGGGGCAACTCCATGGTTAGGGAATTTTAGCGCAGTAAGGAGCTAGCCAGTGCTCGGATGAGTACCTTATGGACCAATGATTTCCACTCAAGATTTCAGTTAGAGGGCTCGCCTGGAAGTCTGTCACAGCCAGGGCCGGCTTTAGGCCGATTTGGCCGATTTCCCCCAATTGGGCCCCGCGCCTAAGAGGGCCCCGCGCAGATCGGCAGCGTCCCTGCCTGAAGCAAAGCTCTCCTGGAAGTAGCAGCTGTTGCTGCTAGGCAACCAGGGACGCTGGCCGGCAGAGGGCTGAGGCTGAGGCAGAGACAGTGGCTGTTGCAGTTCGGGAGGGGAGGAGAAGGCACATGTGCTTTGCAGCCTTCCCCTCCCCTCCCCCCAGCATTCACCTGGAGGAGACGCCGAGGGGGCTTCCTGCAGTGGACCTCACTCACCTCGGCCCCACGCAATCGGGCAGTGTCCCTGCCGGAAGCAAAACTCTGTGGTTCTCTGGGAAGCAGCAGCTCTTGCTGCTAGGCAGCCAGGGACGCTGCGCTGGCCGGCAGAGGGCTGAGGCAGAGGCAGAGGCAGCCGAGGCTGTTGCAGGTCAGGGGCGGGAGGGGGGAGAAGGCACATGTGCTTTGCAGCCTTCCCCTCCCCTCCCCCCAGCACTCACCTGGAGGAGACGCTGAGGGGGCTTCCTGTCCAGTGGGAGACTGGAATCTCTGCAGTGGACCTCACTCACTTGAGCAGCTGCTGGGGCTTCGGTCGGTGAGTGTTTGACCCCGTGATTCCCCATAGGTTTGTAATATTGGGTTGGTTTCAGGGCCGGCTCCAGGCACCAGGCACCCAAGCTGGTGCTTGGGGCGGCACCTGGAGGGGGTCGGCGGCGCAGCGCTCTGGCCGCCGGGGGCGGGGGAGAGCCGAGCCCCAGCCGGGGCTCGCCGTCCTCCCCCCAGGGCTCCGGCCGCCCTCCGCCCCGGCGCCCTGCCGCCGGCGCTCTGGCCACCGGGGGGGGG
>NW_020674249.1:422-1071 GCF_002925995.2 Terrapene triunguis | reverse complement strand
TGAGTCAGCTGGAGGCCATGAGGCTTCTGAAGGTGGGTCGTGGCGGGTGGGCGGCTCCAAAGAGGTCTGAACCAATGAACAAAGGGCGGCATGAATGTAGGGCACAGCCACCACGGCCTTTGATCCAGAGGTGGAGATGACCGATCCCAGCGTGCCATGCTCCACTGTTAAGCATGGCCTGCTGGGACTTGTAGTCTCTCTTAGTCCTCAGCCTGCACCACTGCAGTCGCTGCATCGCTACTGGCACCTCGCTGATCGAGTCGGTGTCTCGCTCACAGGACGGCCAGGAGGCACTGAAAGAGCTGACAGCGGAGTCCCTGCACAAGGTGGTGGGCAGCCAGCAGGAGCTGTTGCTCCAGCAGGAGAAGCTGCAAGGCAGCCAGGAACAGATGGAGTCCTCCATCCACAGCAACCTGGAGCAGCTGACTCAGGAGAAGGCCTTGATTGCCAGCGGGCAGCAGCAGGTGGCTCAGCTCATTGAGGGCATCACCAAGAGGATGGGTGAGAACAGGGAGACAAGGGCATGGAGCGTCCCCCGGCTCCCTAGAGCAGGGGTTCTCCGGAGGTTGCAAACAGCGGTCGAGGGGAGGAGGGGCTTGACTTCCCATCTTGGTAAATGGGGCGGGGGGTTCCCAGTTACACGGGAGGG
>NW_020674249.1:0-322 GCF_002925995.2 Terrapene triunguis | reverse complement strand
CAAGAGAGTGTGGTTCTGGGGGAAAAGGGTGTGAGGAAGAGGGTCAAGGGAGATTCTGGTGTGTGTGTGTGGGGGGGGGGGGGGGGACAAAAAGGGAAAAGAAAATTTAAGGGGGAAAAAAGTAAAGTAATGCCAATGGGGGGGGGAGGGGGAATAACCCCAACTATACATGGGGCTAAATTAGCCCCAACTAATCCGGAAAGAGATCTTGGAGTCATAAATTCATGGAGGTTAAGTCCATTAATGGCTCTTAGCCAGGATGGGTAAGGAATGGTGTCCCTAGCCTCTGTTTGTCAGAGGGTGGAGATGGATGGCAGGAGAG
>NW_020674248.1:1396-2227 GCF_002925995.2 Terrapene triunguis | reverse complement strand
GCGGGCAGGGGGGCCTCAGGGTGCATCACAAGTGGAGAGGGCAGGGCCAGGGCACCATCAGAAACCCGGTACTGGGCGTGGACCCTGAGCAAGGCTTTTGGGTGATGCAGTAATGGAGCTAGGAGGTGATAAGGGGGGTTCTAGGCATCTCTAATCCCAGCCCCACTTCTCCTGTGCCCAAAGCCATGAGCGTGAGCCCACCCCTCTCAGTCTCAGACCCCACAGCCCCAAAGACATGACTGGCCACTCACGCTGTGACCCAATTACAGCTAGGAAGGAGCAATGGTCTCAAGTTGCAGTGGGGAAGGTTTAGGTTGGATATTAGGAAAAACTTTTTCATTAGGAGGGTGGTGAAGCACTGGAATGGGTTACCTAGGGAGATGGTGCAATCTCCTTCCTTAGAGGTTTTTAAGGTCAGGGTTAACAAAGCCCTGGCTGGGATGATTTAGTTGGGGACTGGTCCTGATTTAGACAGGGGGTTGGACTAGATACCTCCTGAGGGCTCTTCAAACCCTGATATTCTCTGATTCTATGATAGGCAGATAGACCCAGACTAGTCCATAGGAGACTGGGGGGGACGGAGGGGGGGGGGAGGGGAGGCGCAGAGGAAGAGGATGCAGGCAACTGAACATGGCAGGTGTTCATGAAAGGAGAGAGAGAGTGTTTGAGTGTGAGTTGGCCAACACAGAGGAGAGAGAGAGAGAGAGAGAGAGAAACACCTAGGAGGAAGGAACAAAACTCAGAACAAGGAGTCACCCTCATGGACCCAACTACTGCTAGGGAGCAAACACCACTGCTGGCCAGAGAGATGAACAGCCCCCGCAAATGGCA
>NW_020674248.1:0-1296 GCF_002925995.2 Terrapene triunguis | reverse complement strand
CTCCTTCTCGCATCTCCCACACCCCAGGGCTCTACCCTGAACCCCCTTCCCATGATGTTGTCAGAGCTACAATTAGAAAGCACCCCACTGCACCTGCACCCAACATAGTCACTCTGCACAGGAGACTCTTGTCCCTTCCACTGGTCTTAACCCCACAGAGCCCCAGGCCCAGCTAGGAAGCACCTTATTTTTCTTTAGTACTGGGGCTCTCGTCCTCTCCTTCCTATCCCTCTTGGACTCCATCTGTGAGAGAGGACTGGGAAGTGTTACAGACACAGAGACCCTCCCCCAGCTCTCTCTGCGCCCTGGGCTCACACCTGGTTGTCTCCCCAGTCCTTGGCGCTGTCCAGCATGTCTCCCTCCACAGAAGTCACCTGATGTCATCTTAGACTACATCTTCATATTGCTCTTCTCCTTCCCAGAACTCCTGCTCTGCTCCTCAGACCTGTCTGTCCTCAGCTCTGCAGGCAGAGGGGAAGGGGCATCATGGGAACACACACGCCCCATTCCAGACACCACATGGCATCCACAGGGCTACCAAACCATGTCACCTTGTGCCAAAAACCACCCCCCACCCCAAGGGAGCAAAACGCCTTTGTGAGCCCAGCACACACATACACACCAAGCCCAGCCAAATCGGGAGCTTGCCCCCCCTTCCCGGGCCTCATGGATGGAGAAGTTTGGTGGGCAGTGGGGGCCCCGAGGGACTGGGATATATGTGGGGGCGGGACTGTGGGGTTGGGGTGTCCAGGAGGACCCAAGGTAAGGGACTAGGGGGATTAGGGGTAGAGGAGAGTAGGGTTACCAAGTGCACTGTGGGACTGGGGGATTTAGAGAGCCCAGAGAGGACGGGTGGGGCAGGTTGGAGGGCCCCACGGGGGCTGAAAAGGGGAATCCGGCAGGTTGGGGGGTAGCAGAGAGTGGAGATAAGGGACTCGCACACTGGGGATGGAGAAGGCAATGGGGTGACAGGGACGTGGGGCCCAGCACTGGAGAAATGGGCTGGAGTCGATTGGGGCGGGGTGGGAGGAGGACGCTGGGGGAGGCAGCACATTGGCAGGGCAAAGGGAAAGGCCAAGGATAGAGGACAAGGTGGGAGAGGGGAGCACTGGGGGATGACGAGGGGGCTGAGGGTGAACTAGGGGGAGTTTGGGGAGCAGGACTGAGGGGTCCCCATGGGCGCAGGGCAGGGCTGGAGGTGGAGGGGGGGCTGGGGAGGCCCAGGGACGGGGCAGGTTGAGGGACTGAAGAGAATGTCAGGGCCCTACAGAGCAGGGAGCGGGTGGGGGAGGGGAT
>NW_020674247.1:442-1521 GCF_002925995.2 Terrapene triunguis | reverse complement strand
CGGCCTGAAGCAGTGAGAAAATGCTCCCCCCAAATCCCTGTTCCACCGTCCTGCAAAATGTGACCCCTTTCATCACAGTCAGGGCCCAGCTCCAGCCCCCCAACCCTGAGCTCCCCGTCGCTCCATTCACAGCCCTCCCTGGGGTTTGGCTGAGTCTGGTCCCATCTCCCCGTCCTTTATGGATACGGGTCACTTGGAACCAGGGGAGATATCAGTGACGCCATGCCGTGCGTGTTCCACAGAGCCCAGGAGAGCAACTGTAATGGGGGTGGAGCCAGGGCAGGACACGCCCTCCCCATTCACACCAGGCCCCCGGAGCCCCGAGCCGCCCGCACTCACCTCGTCTAGATAGAGCGTCACCTGGTCATTCTGCACCTCCAGCCTCTTCACCAAACGCTGCTTCTCCAGCTAGGAGCAGAGGGAGGAAACGGCTGAGCCAGGAATGGAGGCAGGGTGACCAGGTGTCTCGATTTTATAGGGACGGTCCCGATTTGTGGGTCTTTTTCTTATATAGGCTCCTATTACCCCCCACCCCCTGTCCCGATTTTTCACATTTGCCGTCTAGTCACCTTAAACGGAGGGGCTGGGGCCGGAGTCACTGCTCTGCTGGGGGCTGGAACATGGGACACCAAATGCCCCCGTGGCCGAGGGGCCTGGCTGCCATCCCCCATGTCAGTCACAGCTGAGCACTGGGTGTCTGCTGGGGGAGGGGCGGGAGTCTAGACATGGGCGTTGTGTTGTAGGGGGAGCTAAGCAGGGTCAGGACCTGCTCAGTGACTGGATGGGAGACCCAGGGCTGCACAGTGCCCCACTGCAGGGGGCAGGGCTCTGCAGGGGGAGCTCCCCCTGGGGGTCAGAGCTGCAATCTGTGATCTCCTGGGGGTCTGGGCTCTCCCCCATGGATCAGGGCCGGCTCCAGGTACCTGCTTGGCAAGCAGGTGCTTGGGGCGGCCACTCCGGAGAGAGGCGGCAGGTCCAGCAATTCGGTGGATGGTCCCTCGCTGCCACTGGGAGCGAAGGACCTTCCGCCGAATTGCGATCGCAGCTTTTTTTTTTTTTTTTGGCTGCTTGGGGCGGCC
>NW_020674247.1:0-342 GCF_002925995.2 Terrapene triunguis | reverse complement strand
CTCTGCTGGGGGCTGGGACATGGGGCACCAAACGCCCCCGTGGCCGAGGGGCCTGGCTGCCACCTCCCATGCCAGTCACAGCTGAGCACTGGGTGTCTGCTGGGGGAGGGGCGGGAGTCTAGACATGGGCGTTGTGTTGTAGGGGGAGCTAAGCAGGGTCAGGACCTGCTCAGTGACTGGATGGGAGACCCAGGGCTGCACAGTGCCCCACTGCAGGGGGCAGGGCTCTGCAGGGGGAGCTCCCCCTGGGGGTCAGAGCTGCAATCTGTGCTCTCCTGGGGGTCTGGGCTCTCCCCCATGGATCAGCCCCTGGTTTCATGCTGTGTGACTGGCCCGGCCTGT
>NW_020674246.1:228-1740 GCF_002925995.2 Terrapene triunguis | reverse complement strand
TTAGTTGCTAAAATGTTGCAGAATTTCCTATTTTTAACAGTTGTTCTTAAGAGGTTTCTGGGGACCTGAAAGATGGGGCCCTACAATTATGGGCCAACGTTTTACAGGTTATGGGGGCCCAAGAACTACCCTTTAGGGCTTGGGGAAGTAGAACCAGAGTGCGTAGAGGAAAGTGTGGAATTAACAATACAAGCAAATGTAACTAACAATACAAATGTATTAATAAGAAAAATTAACAACAAAATGACTATTAGAGAACCTAACAAAAAATAAACCTGATGCACTGGGGACCAAAGTCCTTTGGACACAAGTGGTGATTGATAAATTGGATGGACATGGGGGAAGTAGAGAGAGGAAAAGACATTTGCCCTGTTTAGTGTAGTATCCCCTTTTTTTCTGGACCCAATGCTAGCACAGGACACCACTAGAGACAGACACAGAACATGCAACACAGAACACTGAACACAGACTTTGTCATGACACTATAACCATGGTATTTTATAACTTTTCAGCTGGTACCAGCTCTCCTGATGTTCTGGTTTAGAGCCTGCAAGATAAAAGCTTGGAAACAAATTAGCACAGTGCTTCCACCATGGCAGAACCTGCTTAGTTTCTGCCACAGTGTGTTTGGTACTTGGGGCTGCACAAATGCTAATTAAGTGGTGCATTTCTTGTGAGTGTAAATTTTTTCTTTTTTTTAGTAAAAGGGCATTAACACTTTATCTAGAAAAAAAATTTTTGTTTTAAAATCTTCAGCCATTTTGCTATAGCCTGGAGATTTGAGGCAGAAGCAGGCACTGTTGTTAACTGTTTTAATGGCATTTTGGCCCTGGAAGGAGGAATTTACCCAAATATCCCAAATATCCCCCTTCCCAATCTCCAGAGGGGTCCCAAAGGTCTGCCCCCTTCTGGGGTCTCAAATGTTTCTTCTCCTGATGTTACTGCTGCTGTAAGATTTGAGAGTGCTGTTTTAACTTTCTGTACCTAACCTGTTTTTCAGTTTCTTTATTTTTTGCTTGCCTGGGCCTGATCCTGCTTTTTTCAATAAACAGGTCCTTTCCATGGGTACAAGCTTTTTTCACTCCCAATTTAGCAAGGAGGGTGGGCTTTTTAACTAGCCCCCACCCTTCCTGGTCCCGTTCCTTAAACATTTTCTTCAAAATTGTGAAATTACCACAATATTACTTACAAAAAAACAAAACAAACAAACAAACATAAACCACACTACACTGCCCAAACTCCTATATCCTTCAGAGTTTGATTTAACAGAACAAGATCTGTATCTTATGTTTTTAACCCACTCTGGGCCAGAGGGAGAGACGCTAAGCCTCCCTCTGTATTACTCGGTCTGCTACCACCGAGGGTTCATACACCAATTATACAAATCCTTCCCCGGATCAGAGTGAGAAACACTAAGTTCTCCTCTTTAGCTCAGTCTTGCTACAGCTGAGGGTGTATGTACCTCTATAACACAATTTAAACCTAAACTCCTATATCCTTCAGAGTTTGGTT
>NW_020674246.1:0-218 GCF_002925995.2 Terrapene triunguis | reverse complement strand
AACACAATTTAAACCTAAACTCCTATATCCTTCAGAGTTTGGTTAATTAACTGAAAGTTTACACTTTTTTTCCTATAGTGCCAGGCTTGCTAAAGCTGGCGGTGTGCACACCAGTTTTATAATAACTGTGGATTCTATGCTTGCTCCCCCTTTCGCATTCTCCACCAATAATGTTGTCCCACAAACTTATACAGGATCGTTTTAGGGGTCAAGGCAAA
>NW_020674245.1:773-1383 GCF_002925995.2 Terrapene triunguis | reverse complement strand
CCCTATACTGGCGCCCTGGACACAGAAAAAGAACTGTTCAACTACCGGCTGAGCAAGTGCAGAATGGTAGTGGAGTGTGCTTTTGGCCGTCTCAAAGGGAGATGGAGAAGCTTACTGACTCGCTGTGATCTCAGTGAAACCAATATCCCCATCGTTATTGCAGCTTGCTGTGTGCTCCACAATCTGTGTGAGAGCAAGGGGGAGACCTTTATGGCGGGGTGGGAGCTAGAGGCAAATAGCCTGGCTGCTGATTACGTCCAGCCAGACAGCCGGGCCATTAGAAGATCCCAGCGGGACGCCCTGTGCATCCGGGAGGCTTTGAAAGCTAGGTTCCTGAGTGAGCAGGGCAACCAGTGACTTTTCAGTTTGTGGACAGAAAAGCTGAACCTGCCCCCGTTTCTTTACCCAGTCCATTTTGACTATCCTCTCCAGTTACATACAACCTTCACCCCCTTCCCCTTCCCAAAAAATAAAATCATTTCGATTTTTTAATGAACACCGTTGTCTGTATTGCTGTTTTCGCGGGAATATTTTAAACCGGGGACGCAGACTGTGGCGGGGGGCGGGTTTAGTGTTCTGATGCAAATGATGCTTCTAAACTCCCGGAATG
>NW_020674245.1:0-673 GCF_002925995.2 Terrapene triunguis | reverse complement strand
GCCACAAAGTCACAGAGCAACCCCCCCCCCCCAGAACATGAAAAACACCTCCCAGACTGACCAGGGTAACCAGTGACTGCACTGTGTATGTGTCCTGATGCTGGACCTGACACCGCCTCTGTACCCTGCTAAAGGTCACTGTCCTGTCCAATTACCAAGCCCCTTCCCCCCCTCCAGACAGACTCTCCCTCAAAAGAACCTGACTGAAACAGTAATGAACAGAAACAAACATTTTATTGCGAACCAGACATGAAACGTGGGGGGTGAAACTTGGACGGGGGCTTGTGTGAGGTGGGTAGGAAAGGACTTATGAAATTTTGGGGAATGTCAGCCTTCTAGTGCTAGAGCAGTCTGCAGGGGTTGACTGAAAGTTTTAACGGCCCTTGCCGCCCCTCCTTCTTTGGACTTTGGGTGAGGGTGGTGTGGGACTTGGTGGCGGGTGAGGGCGGTTACAGATAGACTGCAGCGGGGCTCTGTCCTCCTGCCTCCGGTCTTGCAGAACATCCACAAGGCGCCGGAGCGTGTCCGTTTGCTCCCTCATTAGTCCAAGCAGCTTTTCAGTAGCCTGTTGGTCCTCCTGACGCCACCTCTCCTCCCGTTCCATGACTGCTCGGTGCATTTGTGACAAGTTCTCCCTCCACTGTGTCTGCTGGGCTGCCTGGGCTCGGGAGCA
>NW_020674244.1:585-1227 GCF_002925995.2 Terrapene triunguis | reverse complement strand
TGCTCCCGAGCCCAGGCAGCCCAGCAGACACAGTGGAGGGAGAACTTGTCACAAATGCACCGAGCAGTCATGGAACGGGAGGAGAGGTGGCGTCAGGAGGACCAACAGGCTACTGAAAAGCTGCTTGGACTAATGAGGGAGCAAACGGACACGCTCCGGCGCCTTGTGGATGTTCTGCAAGACCGGAGGCAGGAGGACAGAGCCCCGCTGCAGTCTATCTGTAACCGCCCTCACCCGCCACCAAGTCCCACACCACCCTCACCCAAAGTCCAAAGAAGGAGGGGCGGCAAGGGCCGTTAAAACTTTCAGTCAACCCCTGCAGACTGCTCTAGCACTAGAAGGCTGACATTCCCCAAAATTTCATAAGTCCTTTCCTACCCACCTCACACAAGCCCCCGTCCAAGTTTCACACCCCACGTTTCATGTCTGGTTCGCAATAAAATGTTTGTTTCTCTCCATTACTGTTTCAGTCAGGTTCTTTTGAGGGAGAGTCTGTCTGGAGGGGGGGGAAGGGGCTTGGTAATTGGACAGGACAGTGACCTTTAGCAGGGTACAGAGGCGGTGTCAGGTCCAGCATCAGGACACATACACAGTGCAGTCACTGGTTACCCTGGTCAGTCTGGGAGGTGTTTTTCATGTTCT
>NW_020674244.1:0-485 GCF_002925995.2 Terrapene triunguis | reverse complement strand
CCCCCCTGCCAGAAAGTCACATAGCCGACACATACACACAGTCCCCCCCAGGAGTGCTGGCAGGCTCCATTGAAATAACCAGTCCACCAGTGCGGAGCCTGTCATTCCGGGAGTTTAGAAGCATCATTTGCATCAGAACACTGAACCCGCCCCCCGCCACAGTCTGCGTCCCCGGTTTAAAATATTCCCGCGAAAACAGCAATACAGACAACGGTGTTCATTAACAAAATCGAAATGATTTTATTTTTTGGGAAGGGGAAGGGGGTGAAGGGGGTATGTAACTGGAGAGGATAGTCAAAATGAACTGGGTAAAGAAACGGGGGCAGGTTCAGCTTTTCTGTCCACAAACTGAAAAGTCACTGGTTGCCCTGCTCACTCAGGAACCTAGCTTTCAAAGCCTCCCGGATGCACAGGGCGTCCCGCTGGGATCTTCTAATGGCCCGGCTGTCTGGCTGGACGTAATCAGCAGCCAGGCTATTTGCCTC
>NW_020674243.1:1929-2726 GCF_002925995.2 Terrapene triunguis | reverse complement strand
AAAGCAGTGGATGTGTTATTCCTTGACTTTAGCAAAGCTTTTGATACAGTATCCCACAGTATTCTTGCCACCAAGTTAAAGAAGTATGGACTGGATGAATGGACTGTAAGATGGATAGAAAGCTGGCTAGATCATCGGGCTCAATGGGTAGTGATCAATGGCTCCATGTCTAGTTGGCAGCCGGTTTTGAGCGGAGTGCCCCAAGGGTCGGTCCTGGGGCCAGTTTTGTTTAATATCTTTATTAATGATCTGGAGGATGGTGTGGACTGCATTCTCAGCAAGTTTGCAGATGACACTAAACTGGGAGGCGTGGTAGATACGCTGGAGGGTAGGGATCAGATACAGAGGGACCTAGACAAATTGGAGGATTGGGCCAAAAGAAACCTGATGAGGTTCAACAAGGACAAGTGCAGAGTCCTGCACTTAGGACCGAAGAATCCTATGCACTGCTACAGACTAGGGACCGAATGGCTAGGTAGCAGTTCTGCAGAAAAGGACCTAGGGGTCACAGTGGACGAGAAGCTGGATATGAGTCAACAGTGTGCTCTTGTTGCCAAGAAGTCTAATGGCATTTTGGGCTGTATCAGTAGGGGCATTGCCAGCAGATCGAGGAACGTGATCGTTCCCCTTTATTCGACATTGGTGAGGCCTCATCTGGAGTACTGTGTCCAGTTTTGGGCCCCACACTACAAGAAGGATGTGGAAATATTGGAAAGAGTCCATCGGAGGGCAACAAATATGATTAGGGGACTGGAGCACATGACTTATGAGGAGAGGCTGAGGGAACTGGGATTGTT
>NW_020674243.1:0-1919 GCF_002925995.2 Terrapene triunguis | reverse complement strand
GATTGTTTAGTCTCCAGAAGAGAAGAATGAGGGGGGATTTGATAGCTGCTTTCAACTACCTGAAAGGGGGTTCCAAAGAGGATGGATCTAGACTGTTCTCAGTGGTACCTGATGACAGAACAAGGAGTAATGGTCTCAAGTTGCAGTTGGGGAGGTTTAGGTTGGATATTAGGAAAAGCTTTTTCACTGGGAGGGTGGTGAAGCACTGGAATGGGTTACCTAGGGAGCTGGTGGAATCTCCTTCCGTGGAGGTTTTTAAGGTCAGGCTTGACAAAGCCCTGGCTGGGATGATTTAGTTGGGAATTGGTCCTGCTTTGAGCAGGGGGTTGGACTAGATGACCTCCTGAGGTCCCTTCCAACCGTGATATTCTATGATTCTATGATTCATCGGATGCATGCAGTGGAAAATACAGTAGGAAGATATATCTACACAGAGAACATGAAAAAATGGTTGTTGCCATACCAGCTATAACGAGACTAATCAATTAAGGTGAGCTATTATCAGCAGGACAAAAAAAACTTTTGTAGTGATAATCAGGATGGCCCATGTCCAACAGTTGACAAGAAGGTGTGAGTAACAGTAGGGGAAAAAATTAGCATGGGGAAATAGTTTTACTTTGTGGAATGACCCATCCACTCCCAGTCTTTATTCAAGCCTAATTTAATGGTGTCCAGTTTGCAATTAATTCCAATTCAGCAGTTTCTCATTGGAATCTGTTTTTGAAAAATTTTTGTTGGAGTATTGCGACTTTTAGGTCTGTAATTGAGTGACCAGGGAGGTTGAAGTGTTCTCCGACTGGTTTTTGAATGTTATAATTCTTGACGTCTGATTTGTGTCCATTTATTCTTTTGCATTCTGCCTGGCAATGTACATGGCAAAGGGGCATTGCGGGCACATGATTGCATATATCACATTGGTAGATGTGCATGTGAACAAGCCTCTGATGATGTGGCTGATGTGATTAGCTCCTATGATGGTGTCCCTTGAATAGATATGTGGACAGTTGGCAACGGGCTTTGTTGCAAGGATAGGTTCCTGGATTAGTGTTTTTGTTGTGTGGTGTCTGGTTGCTGGTGAGTATTTGCTTCAGGTTGGGGGGCTGGAGGACTGGCCTGTATCCCAAGATCTGTGAGAGTGAGGGATCGTCCTTCAGGATAGGTTGTAGATCCTTGATGATTCGCTGGAGAGGTTTTAGTTGGGGGCTGAAGGTGATGGCTAGTGGCATTCTGTTACTTTCTTTGTTGGGTCTGTCCTGGAGTAGGTGACTTCTGGGTATTCTTCTGGCTCTGTCAATCTGTTTCTTCACTTCAGCAGGTGGGTATTGTAGTTTTAAGAACGCTTGATAGAGGTCTTGTAGGTGTTTGTCTCTGTCTGAGGGATTGGAGCAAATGCGGTTGTATCTTAGAACTTGGCTGTAGACAATGGATTGTGTGATGTGGTCTGGATGAAGGCTAGAGGCATGTAGGTAAGTATAGAGGTCAGTAGGTTTCCGATATAGGGTGGTGTTTATGGGTATGTCTACACTAGAAGGGTATTTCGATTTCACTTAAATCGAATATGTGGAATCGATATTGCAAAGTCGAACTTGTTTGTCCACACTAAGGACAGTAATTCGACTTTGTGAGTCCACACCTAGGGGGAAAGCGTCGACATTGGAAGCGGTGACTGTCCGCACGGCGCCGGCCCCTCAACTTCTCCGGGGAGCCCCGCTGCCCGCCTGGGGCTCGCCCGGGTCCCCCGCAGCCCGGGCAGCCGGTCCCAGCCCCGGCTCTGCTGCCGCGCCCGCCGCTGGGCTCGGGGCTCCGCACGGCGCCGGCCCCTCAACTTCTCCGGGGAGCCCCGCTGCCCGCCTGGGGCTCGCCCGGGTCCCTCGCAGCCCGGGCAGCCGGTCCCAGCCCCGGCTCTGCTGCCGCGCCCG
>NW_020674242.1:713-1416 GCF_002925995.2 Terrapene triunguis | reverse complement strand
CCCCCCATCACTGCATCCCTCCCTGTCCCTCCCCGTACCCGTATCCTCCCATCACTGTATCCCTCCACGTACCAACCCCCCAGCACTTCTATCCCCCCATCACTGCATCCCTCCCCGTCCCAACCCCCCTGCACTCCATCCTCCCATCACTGCATCCCTCCCTGTCCCGCCCCGTACCCCTATCCCCCATCACTGCGTTCCTCCCTGTCCCAATCCCCCTGAACCTTCATCCCCCCATCACTGTGTTCCTCCCCGTCCCACCCCCACCCCCGCACCTTCATCCCCCTCCATACCCTACTGCACTCCCATTATGTCCCTATACACCCCTATGGCCCCCACATGCTCATGCACCTGTAGCCTTCTGCCTCCTCCAGCATCCCCATCCACCCAACATACCCTCCACATTCCCTCCTCTCTCCTTCACTGCCCCCTCTCACCCCCACCCTGCTCTCATCCTTGGCATCTTTCCCTCCCCATCCTCTCTCCTCCTCACCCCCCACCCCCTTTTCCCCTCCAGCCCACCCTCCCCCTTCCTGGCTGGGTGATTTAGGTAGGGTTACCATATTTCCACAAGCAAAAAAGAGGACACTGGGGGGGGAGGAGCCCCGCTCTAGCCCCGCCCCTGCCCCACCCCCATCCACTCCCTCCCACTTCCCACCCCCTGATTGCCCCCCTCAGAACCCCCAACCCCCCCCGCTCCTTG
>NW_020674242.1:0-703 GCF_002925995.2 Terrapene triunguis | reverse complement strand
CCCCCCATCACTGCATCCCTCCCTGTCCCTCCCCGTACCCGTATCCTCCCATCACTGTATCCCTCCACGTACCAACCCCCCAGCACTTCTATCCCCCCATCACTGCATCCCTCCCCGTCCCAACCCCCCTGCACTCCATCCTCCCATCACTGCATCCCTCCCTGTCCCGCCCCGTACCCCTATCCCCCATCACTGCGTTCCTCCCTGTCCCAATCCCCCTGAACCTTCATCCCCCCATCACTGTGTTCCTCCCCGTCCCACCCCCACCCCCGCACCTTCATCCCCCTCCATACCCTACTGCACTCCCATTATGTCCCTATACACCCCTATGGCCCCCACATGCTCATGCACCTGTAGCCTTCTGCCTCCTCCAGCATCCCCATCCACCCAACATACCCTCCACATTCCCTCCTCTCTCCTTCACTGCCCCCTCTCACCCCCACCCTGCTCTCATCCTTGGCATCTTTCCCTCCCCATCCTCTCTCCTCCTCACCCCCCACCCCCTTTTCCCCTCCAGCCCACCCTCCCCCTTCCTGGCTGGGTGATTTAGGTAGGGTTACCATATTTCCACAAGCAAAAAAGAGGACACTGGGGGGGGAGGAGCCCCGCTCTAGCCCCGCCCCTGCCCCACCCCCATCCACTCCCTCCCACTTCCCACCCCCTGATTGCCCCCCTCAGAACCCCCAACCCCCCCCGCTCCTTG
>NW_020674241.1:490-4204 GCF_002925995.2 Terrapene triunguis | reverse complement strand
GACAGCTCTGTGCCACTCTCCGACTTCAGGCTCTCACGGCGGTGCCGTAGCCTCCTCGCCCGATTTCTCTGCATCTGCCTCAGGGAAAGGTGTATGATAAGCTGCGAGGTGTTGAGAACGGCCACAAGTGCAGCGATGGTCGCAGCGTGATCCATGATCGCAGTGCTGTGGCGTCCGCGCTGTCACTGACCAGAAAAGTGCGCGAACTGATTTCCCGCCGGCGCTTTCATGGAGGGAGGGAGGGCGTTAGTGACGGACGGATGACGACAAATTTTTTTTACCCAGAAGGCATTGGCGGCTCGACCCAGAATTCCGATGGGCAGCGGGGACTGCGGGAACTGTGGGATAGCTGCCCACAGTGCACCGCTTCCAATATCGACGCTCGCCCCGTTAGTGTGGACTCACAAAGTCGAATTACTGTCCTTAGTGTGTCCTTAGTGTGGACACACACGTTCGACTTTGCAATATCGATTCCACATATTCGATTTAAGTAAAATCGAATTACCCTCGTAGTGTAGACATACCCTTAGAAACCAAGCAAGCATACAGCCCATATTCTTAACCTCAAGTAGAAAATGATATATATATGTACAAATAGGATGAATAGATATAGTAGACCATAACCTTTACGGAGATATGTTACCTGGCACAGGCAGCACAAAACATATTCCAGTTATGTCATACATACATTTATAAGCACCCCCTCCCCATAAAGCCTTATGGGGTACATTGTCACACCCTCCCCCTGAACTTACTGCCAGAGACTTGGACACTGTCCATGGCGGAGGCAGTACCTGTAAAATTTCTGTTTGTTTTTGGTCACACTCCCTTTCAGTACCTTGAAACCATATGATGTCACTCCTAGGGGTTCTAGCCCGTTTTGGGGTTCCTGGTCCCCAGATGCTTGCAAACAGGTAGGGATGTAGTATTGCTAACAGAATGCAGGCAGCAATATCCGTTAAAGTGGAGGTGTCTTGGCATTGAGCCACCAATGCCATGAGGCGGTGTGCCTCAGTTTCCCCTTCTACATGGCAGCATGGGCCTGTTATGCTTTTGCTGCTTTTTACAGGTATGGGCTGTAAAGTAACATGCTGGTAGGGCAGTCTTGTTACCATCCCCAGCCTGTATAACAGCTTCTTCCACAAATTAGGTATGTTCCACGTCTTTAAAGGGTTTACCACTAGTGTGAATTCTTTTATTTTATCCCATAGGTGGATTAGCAAAAGACACAAGGTTAACAGCAAATTTACGGTGGACAGGCTTCGTTCGCTCAATTTGACTTGTTTAGCCCCTATTGCATTTTCCCAGTTCTCTGTGCCCTCTGGTAGACACTCTGACGCAGATTCTTCTGCCTCTTTGGGGAAGACTTCTAGTTCGGGCATGTGCTTGGGTCTTTGGTCAGGACAGGGTGTACTACGACCATGCTTGCCCTCGGCCCCTCCCTCTGGAGTTTCTCTGGGCTGGGCCCCACTCCCTTGTGAAATTCCTCCCATGCAGAGATTTCCCCCCCCCTGTCTTGGAGAGAGAGTTTTATCTCTTGCAAGTGTAGCAAGAACAACATCTTTCCCTGAGGTGCTCTGGACCCCTTTGGGCACCCCACTTTCTGTTTCCAATGGGTCAGCTGGATGGACCCCCTCATCCCGGAGACCTGACACCCAGGTTTCCCTTAAAACCTGATCCACAGGAGAGGGGACTGGCCTTTTGAATGCAGACTTTTCACCCTCCTCCTGGAAAAGCCCCTCCCTACAAAAGGTGGGTGGACTCTCTGGCCCCCCCTGACCTTCCATTTGGGCTTCCCTCTTTGGGCTCCCCTCTGGGTCCGACACTCTTGTGTCCCCCAAAAGGGAAGGTGATCCTGCCCCAGCTGTGGACTCGCAGCTACCAGCTACGGCA
The DNA here is from genome assembly GCF_002925995.2 of Terrapene triunguis. Classification (NCBI taxonomy): domain Eukaryota; kingdom Metazoa; phylum Chordata; order Testudines; family Emydidae; genus Terrapene; species Terrapene triunguis. Next base: position 2,311 of record NW_020674241.1, on the reverse strand, counting down.
GACCTCTTACTGGCCAGCAAAATCCCCCCCCTTCCAGTCGGGTTGGGCTGGCACCCAGCTACAGAGTCCTTGGGGCCTGTTCCCACCACAGCGGTCCCCAGGACCCCAACTTCCACCTTTGGGACACATGCCTCTGTGCACCCCAGGGCAGGCCCGGCCCCCTGCTGACCTGCAACTTTCTGGCAGTCAGCAGCTGTGGTGGCCTCCTTGCTACAAGGTGGTACATCCCCCTCCCCCGGGGAGATGATTACGGGACAGGAGCTAGCTTTATCCAGCTCCTCCCTCTTGAACTTCCCTGGAGCCCCGGGGCCATAGGAACCGGCCACAACCAGCCCTGCCCCCGAAGCTGCATCCTTTACTGCTGCAGAGGAATCTAAGAGCCACTCTTCTATTCCCCCAGCAGTTGCTGTGACTTCACCCCCCCCTCTGGGGCTTTTAGCACAAGATTCCTTCTCACTGCTAACCAACCCTGGGACAGATTCTGCCACCCTAAAGAAATCATTCCCCAGTAGAAACGGTGCAAAATTGTGTGCCACCGTTGCAACAGTCAGCTCAGCCTGCAAATCCTGAGTTTGCATGTGTACTTTAGCTAAAGGTGCAAGGACTTTGTAACCCCCTACCAGCTCTAATTCTGCCATTTTACCTGGCAACAAATCCTTTTCCTGGATCAGGTCCCTCCTGACCACAGAAATCTCAGCACCCGTGTCCCTTAATCCAAGAAGCATTTGACCATTTAATTTAACAGCATGCATATGCTCATTGCTTGGTTGTGTGGAAGCAAGCTTTACAAATCCTGTGTGGAAAGAGGCCACAGCTTCATGTGTTACTTGTTGCCTGTTTCCACTTAGCAAGGGACACTTATTCCTCAGGTGCTCAGTGGACTTACAATGATAGCACCTCTTGGGCTCCTCTCCTTGCACAGGAAATTTGGGACGAGTACCAGGGGAATGGGGAGGTGACCGCCCAGCCTCCTTTTTCCCATACCCAGGGGTAAAACGGTGATTCTGCTTTCCCCCAACCTTATACCCCTCCACCAGTGGTTTATGTTTGATCGCAGCTTGTGCTTGTTCATAAGAGTCAGCATACTCAGCTAATTCACCCACTGCATTTACCTTTTTGTCCCACAAATACTGTTTTACCTCATCACTGCACATACTCAGGAAGTGTTCCTGAGTAACCAGATCACACATCCCTTCAAAGCTGGTAATGCCTCTCCCCCGCACCCATTTATCTACCAAATCTCTCATTTCATTGGCATAAGCCACATTACTTAATCCAGATCCCCTCTTAAGGGTCCTGAATTTAACCCTGTAGGTTTCAGGTGTAACCTGAAACTGTTTCAAAACCAGTTCCTTAAATTTACCATAGTTTGAAGCATCATCAATAGGCATCTTATTGAATATGTCCAGAGCTCTGCCAGTCAATTTTGCTATCAATGTGGTCATCTTCTGATCTTCAGGGATGGCATGGAGGGTGCACAGTCTCTCAAAGGTGATGAAATATTCGGCGATATCGCTGGACTCGTCATACTGTGGACATAGTCGCTCCCATTTGTGGATTTTTGGGGAAGTGGAGCCAGCAGGGGGAGGGTTTTGTCTCCTCGACTCCATAACAGTCAGTTCATGTTTCTGGGCCTCCCTCTGGGCCTCCATAGCCCTCTCCTGGGCAGCTGCCTCTGCCTCCGCCCTCGCTGCCTCCGCTCGCTCCCTCGCTGCCTCCACCTCCATAGCTCTCTTGTGGGCAGCTGCCTCTGCCTCCGCTCTCGCTGCCTCCACCTCCATAGCTCTCTTGTGGGCAGCCTCTTCCCTTGCATGTTCTGCC
>NW_020674241.1:0-480 GCF_002925995.2 Terrapene triunguis | reverse complement strand
CCATAGCTCTCTTGTGGGCAGCCTCTTCCCTTGCATGTTCTGCCTCCCTGGCACTAATTTCTAATTGTCTTAGTTCCAGCCGTCTCTTATGTTCATTTTCTCTCTCTTTTGCTTCCAGCCTGGCCAGCTTTAGTTTATTAGCAGCGTCACTAGTACTCATTGTCCTGCCTTCTTGTGCTGGGCTACAACCCCTCTGCAGTTCACTGAAACTGAGGTCACTAGTACTCATTTTCCTGCTTTCTTCTGATCTTCCGCCTTACTTATTTTGCTTCCTTTTCTGTCCCTACTTCCCTTGCCCGAAATAAGCAAACAGAAAATAACAAACCAGTAACCACTTTGTCTGTTCTCCAGCCACCACACTTAAAACTCACTTAAAATCTCTACCAGTATCTCAAAGCAATCAGCTGTGCACAGACCCTGCTCGACTACGCCACTGTGACGGGTTGGATCACAGAAACCCCCTTGGGAGCTGCCACCCGA
>NW_020674240.1:1501-1803 GCF_002925995.2 Terrapene triunguis | reverse complement strand
CAGCCTTCTGCCCTACACCCCCACACACCCCAGCCCTCTGCCCTGACTCCGAACCCCCCCACACCCTCACTGCCCTCTGTCCTGACCCCCTGAACCCCCCCCACACCCAGCCTTCTGCCCTGCACCCCCACACCCCCAGCCCTCTGCCCTGACCCCTGAACCCCCCACATGCAGCCCTCTGCCCTGCAACCCCACACCCCCAGCCCTTTGCCCTGACCCCTGAACTCTCCTACACCCCCACTGCCCTCTGTCCTGACCCCTGAACCCCCCCACACCACGATCCTTCTGCCCTGCACCCCCCC